>NW_027438970.1:150000-180000 GCF_040939455.1 Microcebus murinus | reverse complement strand
GTCCCCGACCGCGGCCCGGAGAGCCCCACCGGGAAGCCCTTGAGCGACTGCTCTCCCCGTGGTTGGGTTACAGCTTGCTTTTCTATGTTTCAGGGAGATGAGAATTATGTGTAAAGTCATCGAATGTGGGAATGTGGACCTCGGTTTGGCCCCAAAAGGCGACACGTCTCCGAGCCGGGGATGACACGGTTTAAACTGGTAGTCGGATCCCTCGGTAACGGGTTAAGAAAGTGAAGCTTTCTCTAAACGCCTCCGATGTCTGCACAGAAGGAAGTCTGTTCACCTTAGACAAGCCACTCACTCGCGGGACCTGTTAAGGAAGTGGATGACCTGGGCCTGTGATGGGAGCTCCGTCTTGGAGGTAGTCTCCAAGGCGGGCTGATGAGTTACAAAGGACATCTTCGAGAAAGGAGGGGACGTGACCGGCCAGTTCTGACCTGCCTTCTCATGGGCAACAAATCAGCCTTTTAGGGTCTTTCTAGGGTCCCGGGGGAATCGGCACGTTCAGCCTGCTGGGGAGGGGGGGCGCGGTTAGATTAAGATTTTAATTCATGTCCCAACCTGTGTCGGTGGCGGTGGCGCGGCATCGGCATTGGCATCGGCATCGGCATCGGCGAGAGCGGCGGCGGCGGCGGCGGCGGCGGCGGGAGCGGCGGGAGCGGCGGGAGCAGTTGTCATCTTCTTCATCACCGTCATCGCCTCCATAAAAACACCGAATGATGTCTCTCTATCCACGAAAGGTGTCAGTTTGCCTCCAGATGATAAAGGAGCCTTTCTCTAGGTCGGGCGATGGAGTTTTCCAAGTCTGCGCTTGATCCTGGTGATGCCACACCCACCACCTTTATAGCCACCGGCGGGGTCGGCCATCCCGCCAAGCCTCACCTACCACGCTTGGGCAACTATCCGGCCAGGAACGGTTGAGCCCTGGTGGCTTCCCTCCTGTTTGTCCCTGCTCCTAACTTAGGACCGACGGGAGGGGTCCTCGCATAGTATGCGCTTCTTCCAGCCGGCCTGCATTCGGCTTCCTCAAGCGTGCCTCCCGCCTCCCGCCTCCCGCCTCCCTCCTCCCGTCAGGGCCTGCCTCTTTCCTCTTGCCACCTCTTCCCAGCTTCGCCACTCCTTTGCTTGCCTTACACTCTCTGCCCAGGGCGAAGAAAGTGCCGTCGGTGGAGATGGCGGTGGCAGTGGTGACACTGACTCTCTTGAGAAGAAATGAATGTCTATCTATCTATTTATTTACACACAGGTGCACACACACGGCAAGCAAGCTCACCATATATACCGCTTATTCTCATTTGGGCGATCTTTCTTCACTGATCTCCACAGAGTCCAGTAGCCTACAAAGTAAATAAAGTCCTCAGAATCATACTCACATCCTCATGGTAATATCCATTTCTCTCTCTCTCTCTCTCTCTCTCTCTCTCTCTCTCTCTCTCTCTCTCTCTCTCTCCCTACCTCCCCCCCATATATATATGTGAATTTCTCTCTAAATATAATTTATCTCTCTCTATATATAAATTTTTCTCTCTATATATATAAATATATATTTATATATAAATAAAGTCCTCAGAATATATATATATATATAGATAGATAGATAGATAGAGAGAGAGAGAGAGAGAGAGAGAGAAATTTTTTTTTGAGACAGAGTCTCACTTTGTTGCCCAGGCTAGAGTGAGTGCCATGGAGTCAGCCTAGCTCACGGCAACCTCAACCTCCTGGGCTCAAGCAATACTCCTGCCTCAGCCTCCCGAGTAGCTGGGACTACAGGCATGTGCCGCCATGCCCGGCTAATTTTTCTTTCTCTATATATTACTTGGCCAATTAATTTCTTTCGATTTATAGTAGACATGGGGTCTTGCTCTTGCTCGGGCTGGTTTGAACTCCTGACCTCGAGCAATCCTCCCGCTTCGGCCTCCCAGAGAACTAGGATTACAGGTGTGCTGGGCCTGAGAGAAATTTTTATCTCTCCCTCCCTTCTTATCTTTTTTATTCTATCTATAGCATATATATATATATATATATATATATATATATATATATATATAGAGAGAGAGAGAGAGAGAGAGAGAGAGAGAGAAATATTTATCTCTCCCTGCTTTTTCTGATAAGTTCCTTTTTGTTAATTTTTTATTTTTTATTTTTTTTTTGAGACAGAGTCTCACTTTTGGTGCCAGGGCTAGAGTGCTATGGCTTCAGCTTAGCTCACAGCAACCTCAAACTCCTGGGCTCAAGTGATCCTTCTGTCTCAGTCTCCCGAGTAGCTGGGACTACAGACATGCACCACCATGCCCGGCTTATTGTGTGTGTGTGTGTGTGTGTGTGTGTGTGTGTGTGTGTGTGTGTGTGTTTAGTTGGCCAATTAATTTCTTTCTATTTATAGTAGAGACGGTCTTGCTCTTGCTCAGGCTGGTTTTGAACTCCTGACCTTGAGCAATCCACCCGCCTCGGCCTCCCAGAGTGCTAGGATTATAGGCATGGGCCACCACGCCCAACCCCTTTTGCTTAATTTTTTTTGTTTGTTTTTTTTTTTTTTTTTTTTTTTTTTTGAGACAGAGTCTCACTTTGTTGCCCAGGCTAGAGTGAGTGCCGTGGCATCAGCCTGGCTCACAGCAACCTCAATCTCCGGGGCTCAGCGATCCTTCTGCCTCAGCCTCCCGAGTAGCTGGGACTACAGGCATGCGCCACCATGCCCGGCTAATTTTTTTTTTGTATATATATTTTTATTTTTATTTTTTTTTCTTTTTTTTTTTTTGTTTTTTTGTTTTTTTAGACACTTCTTAGAAGTCAAGTATATATATTTTTAGTTGGTCAATTAATTTATTTCTATTTTTGGTAGACACGGGGTCTTGCTCAGGCTGGTTTCGAACTCCTGACCTTGAGCAATCCGCCCGCCTCGGCCTCCCAAAGTGCTAGGATTACAGGCGTGAGCCACAGCGCCCGGCCCTTAATTTTTAATTATTATGGTACCTAATATTTGTATAGTTTTCGGGTGAGTGACAGGGTCTGTCTCCCTCTATCGAACAGGGTACACTGCATCCTTGGTCACTGCAACCTCAAACACCTGGGCTCCATCGATCCTCTTGCCTCAACCTCACGAGTCTCTAGGACTACAGCCGTTTGCCACCATACTTGCCTGATGCTGCTTCTCTCTCTCTCTCTCTCTCTCTCTCTCTCTCTCCCCCTCTCTCTCATTAATTTATTTTATTTGATTTTATTTTAGCCTGGTCAAGTGGAGCAGTGGGAGTGGAGAAGAAACAAAGGGATCTGTAACTGGTTCTGATCAATGAGCAATTCTTTCTTTCTTTCTTTCTTTCTTTCTTTCTTTCTTTCTTTCTTTCTCTCTCTCTCTCTCTCTCTCTCTCTCTCTCTCTCTCTCTCTCTCTCTCTCTCTCGATCTTCTCCAGCTCCTGAACTTGGATGATCCCTGTGCATCGGTCTCCCAACGCGCTAGGACTACAGGAGTGAAGCATAGTGTTCCAGGATAACCCTCATAATCTTTATAGGGTACACGTGATGCTTTGTGATACAGGCATACAATGTGAATTAATTGACTCAGGGTAATAGGGGGGATCCGTCACCTCAGGCAGCTAACATTTCTTTGTGTTGGGAACATTCCGATCTTTGGAGTTGTTTCACATTATACCCTACCTGACTGATGGTTCATTCGAGTCACTTTTTGATTTTTGGTTTGGTTTTCTTTTTGAGTCAGAGTCTCACTCTGTTGCCTGGACTAGAGTGCCGTGGCTTCCCAAACCTAGCTTCCCAAGAGGTTCCTTTGGTTTTGCACGTTTCTGTCTGATGACGTGAAAGAAGGAATGGAGACAGAAGTCAGCCCCATGGTTCTATGACATTGGGGAGCGTATTGAACAATGCGGAACGGTGCACGGAAAAATTGTTAAGGCGGTCGGTTTATGAAATATCTGTTTCACTGCAGCTTAAAAACCATTGACGATGCCACACATAAACACACCGGTATATAAAGATCCATGAGCTAAAATGTCCCTCGCGGCCATAGGTGTTGTGGCACAATAACTGGCCATGAACTCCAAATGTCCAACCGGTGGTTAATGGTTAACTAGTTGATGGGCCAGCTAGACTACAAAACAGAGAGACAGAGACACAGAGAGAGAGAGAGAGAGAGAGAGAATAATTCAGGAGTTGGTCACAAACAGAATGTCTCCAGGAGGAAATAAATTTTTCCAGGGAGGGAGCATGTGCCCCAGGCACTGGCTAGCCTCCTCCACCCCCACCCTCACTCTTGCTCAGGCTGGTGTGGAACTCATGACCTTGAGCTGCCCTCCTAACTCGGCCTCCCCGAGTGCTAGGATCACAGGCCTGAGCCACCGCCCTGGACCAGCCAAAATGTTGTTTTGAGCCTCACACAACACAGTAACCAAGGAACCCGCCGCCATGATGATGCTTCTTAGGGATCTATTTAGGCCTGGGTTACTTGTGACTCTCACTCAGCCTGCCTCCTTGTGTGTCTGAGGAGAACGGTGTTTGTCACAATGATCTTCACCCTACCGGATGCTTCTGGTAAAATTGACAGGAAATCTTAAGTGTGAGAGCACCGGCTAGACAGAAAATACATGTTCCTGCTCCATTGTTCTTCCTCCTCCTTTCTATCTGAATCTCTGAGCTCGCTTTCATTCACTTCAGATTTTCCAGGGTCTCTGGTTACCTCCTCTCCTTCTCCTCCTCTCGCATTGGGTCTGATGGGAAGGAAAAAAGGAAAAAAAAAAACATACCGAAAGAAAGCGGAACAACATCGGTGTCCGAAGACGCCGATCAAACATTGCCCACGAGCCGGCATTCCCTGTGCCAGTAAAGCGGAGAGGGCCGGCCGTCCTGAGGATGTGAGGGGCCCGGACAACATTGGACGGTCACCCCTAAAGTGTACAAAGCACACAGACGATGGCACGTGTGATTTCACTAAAGAGAACAATCAGTGACCTCTTTGCCCAGTTTGGCCTTAGCATACGAAAGGGAGGCAGAGGTGGAACAGGATGCTCGATTTTTTTACTCTGGAAACAGATGCTGGGCACTGAACTGACAACACCGGAATTTCTTACCCTCCTGGATATTCACACAGGCTCAGGGGAGGCCAAAATATAAAAACACAAAAAGGGATACTGAGCCTATAAGGTATGCCTAACACTCGGATTTTATGTTCTCTTGCCTTTTCACACCTGAGTGACACACAATAGCAAAGGATGGACACAGGCTTCCAAAAGGGTTGTCTGGGGCCCCTTTCCTTTCTTTTTTTTTTTTTTTTTTTTGAGACAGAGTCTCGCTTTGTTGCCCAGGCTAGAGTGAGTGCCGTGGCGTCAGCCTAGCTCACAGCAACCTCAAACTCCTGGGCTCGAGTGATCCTTCTGCCTCAGCCTCCCGGGTAGCTGGGACTACAGGCATGTGCCACCATGCCCGGCTAATTTTTTATATATATATCAGTTGGCCAATTAATTTCTTTCTATTTATAGTAGAGACGGGGTCTCGCTCTTGCTCAGGCTGGTTTCGAACTCCTGACCTTGAGCAATCCGCCCGCCTCGGCCTCCCAAGAGCTAGGATTACAGGCGTGAGCCACAGCGCCCGGCCCTGCGGCCCCTTTCCTTTCTTAACCTTAGAAGACCTTAATTATTTGTGCCCTGAATCTGATGTTCAAATTATCCTCGTGGCCAAAGCGTTTGCGTGGCACGTGATAGGGAAAGAAGAGTACACCACCCGAATAGATGAGAAGGAATGGCAGTACTGCTGAAATTCCGAGTAGCACCTATTAGAATCCCAATTAGTCCCTAGGATGAGTTCAAAGAAGAGATCTAAATTTCTGACGCTATGACCCCAAAAGACATTAGATGAAAAAAAAAAAAATGAAAAATAAAAACAAGAACTCCATCATCCTAGCACTTTGGGAAGCCTGGGTGAGAGGATCGCTGGAGGCCAGGAGTTTGAGGTGGCAGTGAGCTATGATGATGCCACTGTCCTTTAGCCTGGGAACCAGAGTGAGAGCCTGCCAAAAGAAGAGAAAAGAAAAGAAAAAGAGGGGGGGGGAGAAGGGGAGAGAGAGAGAGAGAGAGAGAGAGAGAGAGAGAGAGAGAGAGAGAGAGAGAGAGAGAGAGAGAGATCCATTGCATTTCCTACCCTTTAGGTGACTAGGCCTCAGCAGGGTGATGTGAATTGACAAAGTTCACGTTGCTAACAAATAAAACGCTGGGATTCAAACTCTCAGTTGTCCCAATAAAGCATATCCCCCTACCCACCATACTGTGCCACCTCTGAGAGTATATACCCCACAGAGGAGAGCCGTGGAGGCCGTGCTTGGATAGACAGAGCCAACGGGTGGAGAACCTGGAGTCTGTGCTTTGCAGTCAGTGTAGAGGCACATGGAGCCATTCAAACTGCTTGTGAGGAAAAATACCACGTCCTAGGGAAACACAGACATCTGCTATGGCCAGGTAAAATTTAGGAAAAGAAATGAAACGTCTCCTCCTCTGGCAGTGCTTTCTGGTCAGATACCGACCCGTTCGAGTCACAGATTCAAAACTTTCCCAAGTTCGTGGGATATAGCCTACTTAGGAAGATGATCGCTTCTGGGAAGGCACCAGCCCTACAGAACTACACAAACACGACAGAAACCCACTCGTCTCCGTTGTGGAAGACAAGATCAGCTTTTATGAAACCCACTAAACCCACACAAGAAGTAAAATAGGACCATACTGATAGATGCAATTTTAATCTTAGAGCAGCATGCGTGGTACTCCTTGTCGTCTTAGATACTGTCAACAGAAAGCATTCGGTGGATAAACAATCTTCAGCAGCTTTTCTGCGGAGATGAACCAACGTGTGTGTGTGTGTGTGTGTGTGTGTGTGTGTGTGTGTGTGTGTGTGAGGAGATGATAAATAATGAGGATTGAGGACCAGATAAATGACCAAAAAACCCACTTCGTGGTTCCTCAATACAAGCATTCATTTAAAGGGCATACTCGTACACCTAGGTGGAAAGTGCAAGCAGCTCAAAAAATAATAATAATAATAATAATAATTGCTGTGAGCCCCGGTTATGATATGGCAATAAGCGCTAGCCCTCGGAAGGTGTAAACCATATTCACTGTGGCTTACACCAATTTGGGATGTACAAAGATAAGCTTGAGCACCACCACCATCCAAAAATATGAACACCTAGCTAGCGATCCGGATCAGATGTAATAGAAAACAAAAAGCTCCCGCAGACACAAGAATGTGAGAACCCCAAAACACTGCAAAATAATTGAAAGAGTTTTATTGTGAGCCCAATGTCCGAGACCATGGCCCAGAGAGCTACACCCAAGAAGCCCTGCGCAAGTGGTCCCATTGTGGTGGGGCGGGTCACAGTTTAGCTTCATACGTTTTAGGGAGACAGGAATGACATGGGAAATCACAGATCGATATATGGAAGGGACATATTAGTCTGACCTGAAAAGGCAGGACATCTGGAAGTGGGGGGAGGGGGAGGCCAGGGTGCCCGGTGTACAGGTTTACAGCTGGGTTGAAAGATTCTTTGATTTGCAATTGATGAAAGAAATGAACTTCTGCCTAAAGGCTTGGAATGTTTTCAGTTAAGATAAGGATGTTTGCTAATCACAGGCCAGCTACCCGACATTTACCCAAAACTCAAGTGCTCTGTAGTGAAGCAAAGATGGTCCCTTCTTGTCTGGCTGACACTGGCACCGGTAGTTAGGTGTCACCTAGCTGCCACTTTGATCAGACATGGGTGGGGATGGGTAAAGTCAGGTGATGTTGGGAGCTTAAGAGTGGACCCCCCACCCCCACCCCAGGTGTGGAGGTCCGCTTTGGAATCTGCTGCGGTGTAGAACACGGTTCTTCCTGGGCCCGCCAGCCCCCGAGGCGGCTCTAGCCTCCAGCGGGTCTCCTTCCACCCCACCCACCCTGTTGTCCAAGGGAGGTGCCCCTCCTCCTGCTCCCTCCCTGCCTCCCCTCCCCCACCGTAGGCCTCTGCCCCGGTTTTCTTTTTTTTTTTTTTCTTTTCTTTTCCTTGTTTCTGTTTTATCTTGGTTTTTTTTTGTTTGTTTGTTTGTTTTTAGGTTTATGGAATATCGTTTAAAAATTTAAATCACAGAATGAATTCTAGAACAACTTGTGGCCTTTTATCATAGGCCGAGAACAATGTATTTACTCTTCCTGTGAATTTTCCTGTCCTGGAAGAAATGCAAAGTTGATCGTGACGGTTCCAAACCATCTTCCAGTTTCCCTGAGTCAGAAACACGGTGAACACGGTGTATTCGACCGTGTCTCTGTGTGCGTGCACGTGGGTGCCTGTACTTATTATTCCTTTTGGGCACCGCGCTCTTTGGTCTTACAGAGTGGGCCTTCCTTGGTCGTGGGCTGAGGCTGAACGGACTTAGCGATCGGATTTAAGGGACTTGACTACAGTAACCCGGGTCGGGGAAATTTTATTGATTCGAAAGTATACATTTCTAAATGAATAGGGTGAGTGACACATTCCCGCGGGGCCTCTGTCAGTGGATAGGTGTCCGGGGACGGTCCTCCTGCAGCTTGTTGTGGTAGCTCAACATTGACTAGAGGAAAATCATTCATTTCCCTAATGATCGTAGATGAGTCTGCTGAATTTTTTATGATGTCGTGGAAACATATAAAACACCCTGCGTACTTAACATAGCTGACCGCAAAGTTTCTCCCAGGCACACACTATTTAACATCATGAGTTTCCCAGTGTAATAGAGGGAATGGTCTAGGGAGAGGGAAAAAAAGACAGAAAGATTTTGTGTCCTTTTAAAACTTCCCCCCCACCCCCTGATTTTGGAAACTTGTAGTCTGGCCTCTATCCCCAAGAGGAGTTAAATCTTTTCTTAAAACTCCTGAGCGGTCCCCAGCCCCACAGGCCTTGTTTTTGGCCGAGCTGAGACCAGTGAAATGATTAACCACAATAATGGCTAAAGCGGAGAACCCTCCCTTTATGTATTTTTTAACATCTATTTGTTTATTTATTCATTCATTCATTCATTCATTTAATTTTTTGAAACTGAGTCTCTCTTTGTTGCCCAGGCTAGAGCGAGTGCCGTGGCGTCAGCCTAGCTCACGGCAACCTCAGGCTCCTGGGCTCAAGCGATCCTCCTGCCTCAGTCTCCCAAGTAGCTGGGACTACAGGCACGCGCCACCATGCCCGGCTAATTTTTTCTATATATACATTAGTTGGCCAATTAATTTCTTTCTATTTATAGTAGAGACGAGGTCTCGCTCTTGCTCGGGCTGGTTTCGAACTCCTGACCTCGAGCGATCCGTCCGCCTCGGCCTCCCAGAGTGCTAGGATCACAGGCGTGAGCCACCATGCCCGGCCAGAACCCTCCCTTTAAAAGCTCTGTATTTCTGCCTAGGCCTATGGTCAGGAAAGTTGGGGGTTTGAGATGAGAAGGTCTACCGTACTTCCTCCTTTGCCGGCAAAGTAGACTCCCTCTCTCTTTCCTCCTCCGACTGCTGGTCCTCCTCATTCGGCCTCGTGGACAAGTGACCGACGACCTTTTGGTAACACCAAGACTTATAAGTTATGTTATTGATTTTTGTTTTGCTTTTTATTTTTATTTTTTTCTGGGACAGGATTTCTTTCACTCTGTCATCTCCCAGGCCGCCATGGCCTGATCGTAGCTCACGGCAACCTCCAACTCCAGGGCTCAAGTGATCCTCTCCACCTCAGCCTTCTGAGTAGCTGGGACTGTAGGCAAATGCTGCCACACCCGGAGTCATTATTTTTTCCTTTTTTTTTTGGTACAGATGGGGTCTCACCGTGTTACCCAGGCTCATCTCCGACTCCTGGGCTCGAGCCGTGCTCCCATCTCTGCCTCCCGAGTCGCTGGGATCACAGGCGTGAGCCGCCAGGCCCAGCCAGATTATTTAAAGGCGAGCTGCTTGCTATCCTGATATGAAAACCCCAAATGAGCGAGTTTCAGGCACCAAACAGAGGGAGTCCCCACACTGCATCGTCACGATCATCGAGGACGGCTCACAAAAATGCTGGGATATGGGCACGCAGTGGTGATCAAGGGGATATATTCTAGTGGAATAGCAGACAGATAGAATTTCCCCAAAACACTAAATATCAGAAAGGCACAGCACTAAATGGCGGACAGACTTCCATTCCCTTGCGTCATGGTGGGCAGCTTAGTTTCTTCCTACTCCCACAGTCTGATTAAAGCCCGACCTAGAAAATGTCTACATCTGATCCAAATCTATCAAGACAATGGAAGGGGGGAAACTGAGGGAGGAATACAGGACAAGGAAGGAAGAAGCAAAACAAGGGAGAAGGGGAAAATGGAGGAGGTGGAGGAGGAGGAGGAGGAGGAGGAGGAGGAGGAGGACGGGGAGAAAACTGCCTCCCCTGCCTCCATGTTACCCAATAATAAATGAAGATTGGCCACTTCCCTCCTCTCCCACCCTCTAACTATGCCTGGAGGTGTATTGTACACCTATGGTCCAAAGAAATGTGCAGCTACTTATAATAATTGAAGAAATGCGGTATAATAGGTTTCTGTGTAGTGGGACGCCTGTCGAGGGCACTTACCGTGAATGGAGCTCGCAGGGTGGGAGGTTGCCCTGGGTGAGCCTGTGAGTTAGTAGTAAGGGGTCAGTGAATGTGAAGGCCTGGGACGTGACCGTACACTACTGTAGGTTTTATAAGCCCTGGACACCTAGGCCACCATAAATTTATCTTCAGAAATTTCTTTCTCCAATGATACGTGAATCTTAGCTTACTGTCAGTGTTTTCACTTCATAGAGTTTTCCATAGTTTTTAACTTTTGGACTCCTTTGTAACACCACGACTTAAAACACAAACACACTGCAATGACTATACACAGATATTTCCTTTCTTTGTGTCCTTATTTATTCTGTAAGCTTTCCCCTACTTTTCAAGTTTTTATTGTTCTGTTCACTTTTCTTTTTATTTATTTTCATTTTTATTTTATTTATTTATTTATTTATTTATTTATTTATTTATTTATTTTTGAGACAGGGTCTCACTTTGTTGCCCAGGCTAGAGTGAGTGCCGTGGCGTCAGCATGGCTCACAGCAACCTCAAACTCCTGGGCTCAAGCAGTCCTCCTGCCTCAGCCTCCCAAGTAGCTGGGACTACAGGCATGCGCCACCATACCCGGCTAATTTTTTCTATATATATTAGTTGGCCAATTAATTTCTTTCTATTTATAGTAGAGACGGGGTCTTGCTCTTGCTCAGGCTGGTTTCGAACTCCTGACCTCGAGCAATCCGCCCGCCTCGGCCTCCCGGAGTGCTAGGATTACAGGCGTGAGCCACCGCGCCCGGCCTCATTTTTATTTTTTTTTGAGACAGAGTCTCACTTTGTTGCCCAGGCTAGAGTGAGTGCCGTGGCGTCAGCCTGGCTCACAGCAACCTCAACCTCCTGGACTCAAGCGATCCTCCTGCCTCAGCCTCCCAAGTAGCTGGGACTACAGGCATGCGCCGCCATGCCCGGCTAATTTTTCTTTCTCTATATATTACTTGGCCAATTAATTTCTTTCTATTTATAGTAGAGACGGGGTCTCGCTCTTGCTCGGGCTGGTTTCGAACTCCTGACCTCGAGCCATCCGTCCGCCTCGGCCTCCCAGAGTGCTAGGATTCCAGGCGTGAGCCACCGCACCCGGCCAGTTCCATTCACCGCTTTTCAAAGAGAGAGAGAGAGAGAGAGAGAGAGAGAGAGAGAGAGAGAGAGAGAGAGAGAGAGAGAGAGAAGAGAAGAGAAGAGAAGAGATAGACACACATGAATATGTTTCCTAAGTCAACTAAGGAAGGGGGCCAAGTCAAGGTTCTCAGGGAGCCACCAATCATGAACTGGTCAGGCTCAGAATCAGTATTGCAGAGTGGCTGTGGACCCTGGGGACCTGGACGGACTACCTGGATGACACTCCCTTTTTGGTAACTTGGCAATTCATAAATACTCTTGTGGCCTGGCGCAGTAGCTCACGCCTGTAATCCTAGCACTCTGGGAGGCCGAGGTAGACGGATCGCTCGAGGTCAGGAGTTTGAAACCAGCCCGAGCAAGAGCGAGACCTCATCTCTACTATAAATAGAAAGAAATTAATTGGCCGACTAAAAGATATATAGTAAAAATTAGCTGGACATGGTGGTGCATGCCTGTCATCAATCCCAGCTACTAGGGAGGCTGAGGAAGAAGAATTGCTTGAGATCAGGAGTTTGAGGTTGCTGTGAGCTAGACTGACGCCACGGCACTCTAGCTGGGGCAACAGAGTGAGACTCTGTCTCAGAAATCAATCATTCAATCAATCAATCAATCAATCCCCTTGTGCCTCAGCCTCTTCATCTGGAAATGGAAAAAAAAAAATAACACCACAGGGATATTGTGCAGAGTGAAAAAGCAAATGCAGGCAAAGCACACGTGTGGCAAACCTGAAGCCTTCAGTCGTGGTTACAGTAATTGTTATGGGATCATCTTCCTATGTTCTTTTAAAGATTGCTAGAACCTTCCAGAAGATGAGAATAGGCTCCTCCTGAGCAAGTCTCGGCTATAAAGTCTCAGGCACGTTGAGCATGTGGCACTGAAGGCGGTATAATAAACCTGATCCCATCCTGGAATATTATGTTCCTGTAGGACCCAAAATCATAGAAGGTATGAGAAATCCTACCTTGTATCAGTTTCACAAAAACCCCTATGATTGGGTACTCACACGTGCGCATGCGCGGGCGGACACACACACACACACACACACACACACACAGCCCAAACTTTTTTTATTTTATTTATTTTATTTTATTTTATTTTATTTTTTTTTTTTTTTGAGACAGAGTCTCGCTTTGTTGCCCAGGCGTCAGCCTGCCTGGCTCACAGCAACCTCAATCTCCGGGGCTCAGCGATCCTACTGCCTCAGCCTCCCGAGTAGCTGGGACTACAGGCATGCGCCACCATGCCCGGCTAATTTTTTGTATATATATTTTTAGTTGGTCAATTAATTTATTTCTATTTTTGGTAGAGACGGGGTCTCGCTCAGGCTGGTTTCGAACTCCTGACCTTGAGCAATCCGCCCGCCTCGGCCTCCCAAAGTGCTAGGATTACAGGCGTGAGCCACCACGCCCGGCTTTATTTTTATTTTTTGAGACAGTCTGGCTCTGTTGCCTTGGCTAGAGTGCCGTGGCGTCAGCCTACCTCACAGCAACCTCTAACTCCTGGGCTCCAGTGACCCTCCTGCCTCAGCCTCCTGACTAGCTGGGACTACAGGCATCTGCCACCATGCCCAGCTAATTATATATATATATATATATTTTTTTTTTTTTTTCCTTAGTTGTCCAGATACTTTCTTTCTATTTTTAGTAGAGACAGGGTCTCACTCTTGCTCAGGCTGGTGTTGAACTCCTGATCTTGAGGGGCCCTCACACCTCAGGCTCCCAGAGTGCTAGGATTACAGGCCTGAACCACCGCCCCGGACCAGCCAAAACGTTGTTTTGAGCCTCACACAACACACTAACCAAGGAACCCACCGCCATGATGCTTCTTAGGGATCTATTTGGGCCCGGGTTACTTGTGACTCTCACTCAGCCTGCCTCCTTGTGTGTCCGAGGAGAACGGTGTTTGTCACAATGATCTTCACCCTACCGGATGCTTCTGGTAAAATTGACAGGAAATCTTAAGTGTGAGAGCACCGGCTAGACAGAAAATACATATTCCCGCTCCATTGTTCTTCCTCCTGCTTTCTATCTGAATCTCTGAGCTTGCTTTCATTCACTTCAGATTTGCCAGGGTCTCCGGTTACCTCCTCTCCCACCTGTGTCGCACTGGGTCTGATGGGAAGGAAAAAAGGAAAAAAACATATGGAAAGAAAGCGGAACAACATCGGTTTCTGAAGACGCCGATCAAACATTGCCCACGAGCCGGCATTCCCTGTGCCAGTAAAGCGGAGAGGGCCGGCCGTCCTGAGGATGTGAGGGGCCCGGACAACATTGGACGGTCACCCCTAAAGTGTACAAAGCACACAGACGATGGCACGTGTGATTTCACTAAAGAGAACAATCAGTGACCTCTTTGCCCAGTTTGGCCTTAGCATACGAAAGGGAGGCAGAGGTGGAACAGGATGCTCGATTTTTTTACTCTGGAAACAGATGCTGGGCACTGAACTGACAACACCGGAATTTCTTACCCTCTTGGATATTCACACAGGCTCAGGGGAGGCCAAAATATAAAAACACAAAAAGGGATACTGAGCCTATAAGGTATGCCTAACACTCGGATTTTACGTTCTCTTGCCTTTTCACACCTGAGTAACACGCAATAGCAAAGGATGGACACAGGCTTCCAAAAGGTTTGTCTGGGGCCCCTTTCCTTTCTTAACCTTAGGAGACCTTAATTATTTGTGCCCTGAATCTGATGTTCACATTATCCTCGTGGCCAAAGCGTTTGCGTGGCACGTGATAGGGAAAGAAGAGCACACCACCCGAATAGATGAGAAGGAATGGCAGTACTGCTGAAATTCCGAGGAGCACCTATTGGAATCCCAATTAGTCCCTAGGATGAGTTCAAAGAACAGATCTAAATTTCTGACGCTATGACCCCAAAAGACATTAGATGGGAAAAAAAAAAAAAATGAAAAACAAAAACAAGAACTCCATCATCCTAGCACTTTGGGAAGCCTGGGTGAGAGGATCGCTGGAGGCCAGGAGTTTGAGGTGGCAGTGAGCTATGATGATGCCACTGCCCTTTAGCCTGGGAACCAGAGTGAGAGCCTGCCAAAAGAAGAGAAAAGAAAAGAAAAAGGGGGGGGGCAGAGAGAGAGATCAATCTATCCATTGCATTTCCTACCCTTTAGGTGACTGGGCCTCAGCAGGGCGATGTGAATTGACAAAGTTCGCGTTGCTAACAAATAAAACGGTGGGGTTCAAACTCTCAGTTTTCCCAATGAAGCATATCCCCCTACCCACCATACTGTGCCACCTCTGAGAGTATATACCCCACAGAGGAGAGCCGTGGAGGCCGTGCTTGGATAGACAGAGCCAACGGGTGGAGATCCTGGAGTCTGTGCTTTGCAGTCAGTCAGTGTAGAGGCACATGGAGCCATTCAAACTGCTTGTGAGGAAAAATACCACGTCCTAGGGAAACAGAGACATCTGCTATGGCCAGGTAAAATTTAGGAAAAGAGGCCGGGCGCGGTGGCTCACGCCTGTAATCCTAGCTCTCTGGGAGGCCGAGGCGGGCGGATTGCTCGAGGTCAGGAGTTCGAAACCAGCCTGAGCAAGAGCGAGACCCCGTCTCTATTATAAATACAAATAAATTAATTGGCCAACTAATATATATAGAAAAAATTAGCCGGGCATGGTGGCGCATGCCTGTAGTCCCAGCTACTTGGGGAGGCTGAGGCAGGAGGATCGCTTGAGCCCAGGAGTTTGAGGTTGCTGTGAGCTAGGCTGACGCCACGGCACTCACTCTAGCCTGGGCAACAAAGTGAGACTCTGTCTCAAAAAAAAGAAAAGGAAAAAAAAAATTTAGGAAAAGAAATAAAACGTCTCCTCCTCTGGCAGTGCTTTCTGGTCAGATACCGACCCCTTCGATTCACAGATTCAGATACATCCTTTAATGTAAGCGTGGTCGACAAGTCACTCTTTGCAACTTTCCCAAGTTCCTGGGATATACCCTACTTAGGAAGATGATCGCTTCTGAGAAGGCACCAGCCCTACAGAACTACACAAACATGACAGGAACCCACTCCTCTCCGTTGTGGAAGACAAGATCAGCTTTTATGAAACCCACTAACCCCACACAAGAAGTAAAATAGGACCATACTGATAGATGCAATTTTAATCTTAGAGCAGCATGCGTGGTACTCCTTGTCGTCTTAGATACTGTCAACAGAAAGCATTCGGTGGATAAACAATCTTCAGCAGCTTTTCTGCGGAGATGAACCAACGTGTGTGTGTGTGTGTGTGTGTGTGTGTGTGTGTGTGTGTGTGAGGAGATGATAAATAATGAGGATTGAGGACCAGATAAATGACCAAAAAACCCACTTCGTGGTTCCTCAATACAATCATTCATTTAAAAGGCATACTCGTACACCTAGGTGGAAAGTGCAAGCAGCTCAAAAAATAATAATAATAATAATAATTGCTGTGAGCCCCGGTTATGATATGGCAATAAGCGCTAGCCCTCGGAAGGTGTAAACCATATTCACTGTGGCTTACACCAATTTGGGATGTACAAAGATAAGCTTGAGCACCACCACCATCCAAAAATATGAACACCTAGCTAGCGATCCGGATCAGATGTAATAGAAAACAAAAAGCTCCCGCAGACACAAGAATGTGAGAACCCCAAAACACTGCAAAATAATTGAAAGACTTTTATTGTGAGCCCAATGTCCGAGACCATGGCCCAGAGAGCTACACCCAAGAAGCCCTGCGCAAGTGGTCCCATTGTGGTGGGGCGGGTCACAGTTTAGGGAGACAGGAATGACATGGGAAATCACAGATCGATGTATGGAAGGGACATATTAGTCTGACCTGAAAAGGCAGGACATCTGGAAGTGGGGGGAGGGGGAGGCCAGGGTGCCCGGTGTACAGGTTTACAGCTGGGTTGAAAGATTCTTTGATTTGCAATTGATGAAAGAAATGAACTTCTGCCTAAAGGCTTGGAATGTTTTCAGTTAAGATAAGGATGTTTGCTAATCACAGGCCAGCTACCGGACATTTACCCAAAACTCCAGTGCTCTGTAGTGAAGCAAACGGTTAAGCTTTGTCTTGCCTGGCCTTAGGCCCCTCAGCCATTCGCTATCTCATTGTTACAAAAAATGACTCCATCTGGGAGGGGCGTCTGACTTCCCCTGTCCTTGTGGCCCACAGCTCAGGTTTAAAGGTTTTCTGGGGTTCCCTGGGCCAATTAGGGGATGGGGGTCCATTCAGTCCGCTGGTGGTGGGGGCCGGGGAGCGGCTTAAGATTTTATTTGAGTTCGTAGACTCCAGAAATGGTGTTTCCCCAGGAAAGAAATAACGGAGTTCGTGACAAGCTCTTTTCATTCAGTTGGTCTGGGCCCCGAAGTCGTCTTCCCATCGCCACCCCTCCCCTCCCTTGCCCTCCCCTGGGGCCAGAGCCAGGGCGGAAAGGCCCGAGAGGAGAGGCGCGCGGGGGAGGTGCCACTCAGGCTCCTCCGGGCCCCACGGTAACCCTGCCGCTGCGACCGACCGCTTCGCCCGAGGAGGAGGCGGTGCCCAGGAAGTCGCGCTTCTGCCCCTGGGGTTTGCTGGCAGGCCGGGGGCAGGGTAGGAGCTCCGGGCCGAGAGGAAACCCCTAGCCTGGCCGCCCAGGTGGACCCGCCCCGGTGGAGCCCTTCCCCCACCCCTCCTCTCCCCACCTCCTTCCTCCCTTCACCCGCACGCGGCCCCGCCCCCGCACCGCGCTGACTGCGCGTGGGCGCTCGCCCTCAGCCAGCCGCCCGGGGCTTCTCTCGGCAGAGCCGCTCCGCTTTCAGCTGCGCCCCCGCCCTGCCCCGGGGGCTGCCTGCCCCTTTCAAGCCTGGGCCAGGGCCGGGGCACAGCGCATGGGGGAGGGGAGGGAGTGTGGGTCGGCCCCTTGAGACGTGTGTGTGTGTGTGTGTGTGTGTGTGTGTGTGTGTGTGTGTGCGCGCGCGCGCGTGTGGTGTGGTGGGGGCTAAATAGGTCAGTCGGTCTCCTATCTCAGGAAAACCCCCAAGCCCTTGTAGAACTGCCACCGCCCGCCGCTACCCGTGGGGGCTGGGACCTCACTTTGTGTCCTCCTCCTGGCCCAGTCCAAGGGTGCTGGGCTGCTAAACAGATCCCCCCCGCCCCCCCCCCCTCGTGGGAGAAAGGCAGAAAGGGCCCAGGCCTGACTGGCACTGGGTTGGACCCAACTACCCTAGGGTATGGACTTGTTAAAAATTTGTGATTGGATTTTGGATTAGAAGTTCATTTAGGTAATTTCACTAATGAATGTGCAGTAAAGAGTTTCATAATATATCTGTGAGGGTAGCAACCGAAAGAGAATCTGAAAGCCGACGAAATAGGAGAGGAAAGGTATATGAAGCTTCCTCACCACCTGAAGCCAACATTACAATCCAAGTCTTTCCAGAAATGGCAAAAACAGACAGACAGACAGACAAACAAACCAATGATAATGATAGTACTCTGCATAAGAGTCTGCTCATTATAGAAAGTACCCAGAGAAGGTTCACCTGCGTGTGATGAGTGGCATTCAGAAAAATGAGGCCTGTCGTGCAGGTCTGGGTGTGACTCCATATCCCCAGACATCCAGTGCCACCGGCAACATCTCTACATCTAACCCATATAACCTCAGAAGCAACAGGACACATTCTGGTCCCATACTCCCCTCGATGACATGACATTATTCTTGAATCCTCTCCTGTCTCAGACTCTCAAAGTTTCCTCCAGTGTGTTCACACAGATCAGACCTTTGGTCTGAGACCTCAGAGTTTCTATTCTTGGCCAGGCCACACGCTTGTACTTTGAGTGATCATTTAACTGACCCCTGTGGACCAGGGACAGCACTCATGCTTCCAAGGCAAAAGCCCAGAGGAAAAGCCACATATGACCCCCCTCCCCCTTTACATCTAGATAACCAAGACCAGGATTGTCTTAGCGCCAATGACTACTTGGAGACCAAAGGACGTTCACGAGGGACTGAGGAGGTGAGGAGGCGTGCCATCTGAACCTCAGAGAGAGAGAGAAAGAGAGAGAGAGAGAGAGAGAGAGAGAGAGAGAGGCTCAAGGCAGTGACCACAACCAGAGTCCTCACAGATATTTATTGAAGTATGATAATAGGGGAGGAGACAGGAATGAAGAAATAGGAGGAAGTTACTGAGAGGTTAATAATGCAAAGAAGGAACATAGGAGGTACAAGGTGTAGTTTCCTTCTGCTAGGAGACTTTTGCTGCTAATTGCGACCACATCTGTTGCTGTTTTCAGCAGGTGCTGTATGCAGTGCTGACATCCAAGATGCCCTGACGGCTTTTGCCTCAAGGGGTCTGACCCATAGTTTCCTACATAGAATCGACTTAAAACCATTCATGGTTATCATTGTATCTGACTGCACTCCCTATGAGTCGATATCCTTACTGGAGAAGGCAACAGTAAGAGGCACTGCACCTGGCCCCTTTGTCTTAATTTTTAATTATTAGGGTGCCTAATATTTGTATAGTTTTCAGGTGAGTGACAGGGTCTGTCTCCCTCTATCGAACAGGGTACACTGCATCCTTGGTCACTGCAACCTCAAACACCTGGGCTCCATCGATCCTCCTGCCTCAGCCTCACGAGTCGCTGGGACTACAGGCGTGTGCCACCATACTTGCTTCATGCTGCTTCTTCTCTCTCTCTCTCTCTCTGTCTCTCATTATTTTATTTGATTTTATTTTAGGCTGGTCAAGTGGAGCAGTGGGAGTGGAGAAGGAACCAAGGGATCTGTAACTGGTTCTCATCAATTAGTTGTAAACACCACTGCACTCAGAGCAATCTTTCTTCTTTCTTTCTTTCTTTTCTTTCTTTCTTTCTTTCTTTCTTTCTTTCTTTCTTTCTTTCTTTCTTTCTTTCTTTCTTTCTTTCTTTCTTTCTTTCTTTGTCTCAAAATATTGATCAGGAACTTCTCCAGCTCCTGAACTTGGGTGATCCCTGTGCATCGGTCTCCCAATGTGCTAGGACACAGGAGTGAAGCACCGCACCCGGCCTCATAGTGTTCTAGGATAACCCTCATAATCTTTATAGGGTACACGTGATGTTTTGTGATACAGGCATATAATGTGAATTAATCGACTCAGGGTAATAGGGGGAATCCATCACCTCAGGCAGCTAACATTTCTTTGTGTCGGGAACATTCTGATTCCAGTCTTTGGAGTTGTTTCACATTATACCCTACCTGACTGATGGTTCATTCGAGTCACTTTTTTTTTTTTTTTTTTTTTTGAGACAGAGTCTCCCTTTGTTGCCCAGGCTAGAGTGAGTGCCGTGGCGTCAGCCTGGCTCACAGCAACCTCAATCTCCGGGGCTCAGTGATCCTACTGCCTCAGCCTCCCGAGTAGCTGGGACTACAGGCATGTGCCACCATGCCCGGCTAATTTTTTGTATATATATTTTTAGTTGGTCAATTAATTTATTTCTATTTTTGGTAGAGACGGGGTCTCGCTCAGGCCGGTTTCGAACTCCTGACCTTGAGCAATCCGCCCGCCTCGGCCTCCCAAAGTGCTAGGATTACAGGCGTGAGCCACCACGCCCGGCCCGAGTCACTTTTTTTGATTTCTGTTTTGTTTTGTTTTTGAGTCAGAGTCTCAATCTGTTGCCTGGACTAGAGTGCTGTGGCATCAACCTAGCTTCCCAAAAGGTTCTTGTGTTTTTGCATGTTTCTGTCTGATGACGTGAAAGAAGGAATGGAGACAGAAATCAGTGATGGTTCTATGACATTGGGGAGCGTATTGAACAACGCAGACGGTGCACTTAAAAATTGTTAAGGCGGTCGGTTTTATGAAATATCTGTTTTCATTGCAGCTTAAAAACCATTGACGATGCCACAAATAAACACACCGGTATATAAAGATCCATGAGCTAAAATGTTCCTCGGGGCCATAGGTGTTGTGGCAAAATAACTGGCCATGAACTCCAAATGTCCAACCGGTGGTTAATGGCTAACTAGATGATGGGCCAGCTAGACTATGAGAGAGAGAGAGAGAGAGAGAGAGAGAGAGAGAGAGAGAGAGAGACAGAGGGAGGGAGGGAGGGAGGGGGAGAGAGAGAGAGAGAGAGAGAGAGAGAGAGAGAACACATGTGCCCCAGGCACTGGCTATTCTCCTCCACCCCCACCCTTCTTAACCTTAGGAGACCTTAATTATTTGTGCCCTGATTCTGATGTTCAAATTATCCTTGTGGCCAAAGCGTTTGCATGGCATGTGATAAGGAAAGAAGAGTACACCACCCGAATAGATGAGAAGGAATGGCAGTACTGTTGAAATTCCGAGTAGCACCTATGTTTACACGCCGAGAATCCCAATTAGCCCCTAGGATGAGTTCAAAGAACAGATCTAAATTTCTGACGCTATGACCCCAAAAGACATTAGATGAAAAAAAAAAAAAAATGAAAAACAAAAACAAGAACTCCATCATCCTAGCACTTTGGGAAGCCTGGGTGAGAGGATCGCTGGAGGCCAGGAGTTTGAGGTGGCAGTGAGCTATGATGATGCCACTGCCCTTTAGCCTGGGAACCAGAGTGAGAGCCTGCCAAAAGAAGAGAAAAGAAAAGAAAAAGAGAGGAGAGAGAGAGAGAGAGAGAGAGAGAGAGAGAGAGAGAGAGAGATCCATTGCATTTCCTACCCTTTAGGTGACTGGGCCTCAGCAGGGCGATGTGAATTGACAAAGTTCGCGTTGCTAACAAATAAAACGGTGGGTTTCAAACTCTCAGTTTTCCCAATAAAGCATATCCCCCTACCCACCATACTGTGCCACCTCTGAGAGTATATACCCCACAGAGGAGAGCCGTGGAGGCCGTGCTTGGATAGACAGAGCCAACGGGTGGAGATCCTGGAGTCTGTGCTTTGCAGTCAGTCAGTGTAGAGGCACATGGAGCCAAACTGCTTGTGAGGAAAAATACCACATCCTAGGGAAACAGAGACATCTGCTATGGCCAGGTAAAATTTAGGAAAAGAAATAAAACGTCTCCTCCTCTGGCAGTGCTTTCTGGTCAGATACTGACCCCTTTGAGTCACAGATTCAGATACATCCTTTAATGTAAGGGTGGTCGACAAGTCACTCTTTGCAAGTTTCCCAAGTTCCTGGGATATACCCTACTTAGGAAGATGATCGCTTCTGGGAAAGGACCAGCCCTACAGAACTACACAAACACGACAGAAACCCACTCCTCTCCGTTGTGGAAGTCAAGATCAGCTTTTATGAAACCCACTAACCCCACACAAGAAGTAAAATAGGACCATACTGATAGATGCAATTTTAATCTTAGAGCAGAATGCGTGGTACTCCTTGTCGTCTTAGATACTGTCAACAGAAAGCATTCGGTGGATAAACAATCTCTAGCAGCTTTTCTGCAGAGATGAACCAACCTGTGTGTGTGTGGGGGGGGGGAGATGATAAAAAATGAGGATTGAGGACCAGATAATTGACTGAAAAAAAAATACTTCCTGTTTCCTCAATACAAGCATTCATTTCAAGGGTATACCTGTATACCTAGGTGGAAAATGGAAGCAAGCTTTACAAAAAAAAAAAAAAAAAATCGCTGTGAGCCCCGTCAGAGGGTCCCTTCTTGTCTGGCTGACACTGGCAGCGGTAGTTAGGTGTCACCTAGTTGCCACTTTGATCAGACATGGGGATGGGTAAAGTCAGGTGATGTTGGGAGCTTAAGAGTGGACCCCACCCCCACCCCAGGTGTGGAGGTCAGCTTTGGAATCTGCTGCGGTGTAGAACACGGTTCTTCCTGGGCCCGCCAGCCCCGAGGCGGCTCTAGCCTCCAGCGGGTCTCCGTCCACCCCACCCACCCTGTTGTCCGCGGGAGGTGCCCCTCCTCCTGCTCCCTCCCTGCCTCCCCTCCCCCACTGTAGGCCTCTGCCCCGGTTTTTTTTTTTTTTTTTTTTCTTTTCCTTGTTTCTGTTTTATCTTGGTTTGTTTTTTTTTTGGTTTGTTTTTTTTTTAGGTTTATGGAATATCGTTTAAAAATTTAAATCACAGCCGGGTGCGGTGGTTCACGCCTGTAATCCTAGCTCTCTGGGAGGCCGAGGCGGGCGGATTGCTCGAGGTCGGGAGTTCGAAACCAGCCTGAGCAAGAGCGAGACCCCGTCTCTATTATAAATACAAATAAATTAATTGGCCAACTAATATATATAGAAAAAATTAGCCGGGCATGGTGGCGCATGCCTGTAGTCCCAGCTACTTGGGGAGGCTGAGGCAGGAGGATCGCTTGAGCCCAGGAGTTTGAGGTTGCTGTGAGCGAGGCTGACGCCATGGCACTCACTCTAGCCTGGACAACAAAGCGAGACTCTGTCTCAAAAAAAAAAAAAAATTTAAATCACAGAATGAATTCTAGAACAACTTGTGGCCTTTTATCATAGGCCGAGAACAATGTATTTACTCTTCCTGTGAATTTTCCTGTCCTGGAAGAAATGCAAAGTTGATCGTGACGGTTCCAAACCATCTTCCAGTTTCCCTGAGTCAGAAACACGGTGAACGCGGTGTATTCGACCGTGTCTCTGTGTGCGTGCACGTGGGTGTCTGTACTTATTCCTTTTCGGCAAAGAGCTCTTTGGTCTTATAGAGTCGGCCTTCCTTGGTCATGGACTGAGGCTGAACGGACTTAGCGATCGGATTTAAGGGACTTGACTACAGTAACCCGGGTCGGGGAAATTTTATTGATTCGAAAGTATACATTTCTAAATGAATAGAGTGAGTGACACATTCCCGCGGGGCCTCTGTCAGTGGATAGGTGTCCGGGACGGTCCTCCTGCAGCTTGTTGTGGTAGCTCAACATTGACTAGAGGAAAATCATTCATTTCCCTAATGATCGTAGATGAGTCTGCTGAATTTTTTATGATGTCGTGGAAACATATAAAACACCCTTCGTACTTAACATAGCCGACCGCAAAGTTTCTCCCAGGCACACACTATTTAACATCATGAGTTTCCCAGTGTAATAGAGGGAATGTTCTAGGGAGAGGAAAAAAATAAAATAAAGGACAGAAAGATTTTGTGTCCTTTTAAAACTTCCCCCCCACCCCCTGATTTTGGAAACTTGTAGTCTGGCCTCTATCCCCAAGAGGAGTTAAATCTTTTCTTAAAACTCCTGAGCGGTCCCCAGCCCCACAGGCCTTGTTTTTGGCCGAGCTGAGACCAGTGAAATGATTAACCACAATAATGGCTAAAGCGGACTGGATTTTATGATTCTTGGGTTTTCTGATTCTAAGATAGGAAGGCTTTCTCATCTATCATCTCTGCCCCCCTTCTTTGTCTCTCTTCTTCCTGCTGCCCTTTCTTTATTCTTCCTACCCTCCTTCTTTCTTTCTCATTCTCTCCTTTCTCTCTCTTTTCTGCTTTCCTTCCTTCCTTCCTTCCTTCCTTCCTTCCTTCCTTCCTTCCTTCCTTCCTTCCTTCCTTCTTTCTCTCTGTGTCATTCTCTGCTTTCTCTCTCTGTCTCTCCTTTCTTCTTTCCATCTCTCCTTAGTTTTCCTTCTTTCTCTCTTTTCACTTCCTTCCTTTTCCTTTTTTTCTTTCTCTCCTTCCTTCTCCTCATTCTGTTTCTCTCTTCCTGTCTTCTCTTTCCTCCTGTCTTTCTTATCTCTTTTCTGTGTCTCTTTTTTCTGTCTTTTCTTTTTTTTTTTTTTTTTGAGACAGAGTCTCACTTTGTTGCCCAGGCTAGAGTGAGTGCCGTGGCGTCAGCCTAGCTCACAGCAACCTCAAACTCCTGGGCTCGAGTGATCCTTCTGCCTCAGCCTCCCGGGTAGCTGGGACTACAGGCATGCGCCACCATGCCCGGCTAATTTTTTTATATATATATCAGTTGGCCAATTAATTTCTTTCTATTTATAGTAGAGACGGGGTCTCGCTCTTGCTCAGGCTGGTTTTGAACTCCTGACCTTGAGCAATCCGCCCGCCTCGGCCTCCCAAGAGCTAGGATTACAGGCGTGAGCCACAGCGCCCGGCCTTGTCTTTTCTTATTTACTGTTATCTTCTTTCTGACTTTCCCTCTCTATCTCTTTTCTCTCTCTCTCTCTCTCTCTCTCTCTCTCTCTCTCTCTCTCTCTCTCTCTCTCTCTCTCTCTCTGCTGTGTTGTGGCCAATGCAGAGATGGGTTTGGTGGACGATTTCTGTGCTTGGGTCGACCCATCCTTTCTTTGACCCGAGTACTACCCAGGCAGGAGCCTGCTTAGCTTCCCAGATCAGATGACATTGGGCGCGTTTGGGGTGGTGTGGCCGTAGAGTGACCCGTCGTTTCTCGATACCTTTTATTATTATTTTTTGCTTTTTTTTTAATTTTAATTTTAATTTTTATTTTTCTGGGGGCCCCCTCTCTGGGGCCCCAAGAGAGGGGGGCCCCAGAAGTCGCCCCTATTATTATTTTTTGTACTTCACTGCTCTGGCTAGAACTTCCAGAAGAATAATGTGGACTAGAAGTGGATAGAGCGGCCCTGACATCCGATCTTTCAAAATCGAGTGTGATGTTAGCGGTGGGCTTTCGACGTATGGCCTTTATCGTGTTGAGGAAGTTTCCTCGTGTTCCTAGTTAACTGAGTGTTTATATCACGAAGGGATGCTGAATTGTGCTCGATGTTTTTTCTGCCTGTATTGATATGATCGTGCTGTTTTCTTCCTTTATGTTATCATCCCGGTGTATTATTTTGACTGATTTTCTTTCTTTTTTTTTTTTTGTGAGACAGAGTCTCGCTTTGTTGCCCAGGCTAGAGTGAGTGCCGTGGCGTCAGCCTAGCTCACAGCAACCTCAAACTCCTGGGCTCAAGCGATCCTCCTGCCTCAGCCTCCCAAGTAGCTGGGACTACAGGCATTCGCCACCATGCCCGGCTAATTTTTTGTATATATATTAGTTGGCCAATTAATTTCTTTCTATTTATAGTAGAGACGGGGTCTCGCTCTTGCTCAGGCTGGTTTTGAACTCCTGACCTCGAGCAATCCGCCCGCCTCGGCCTCCCAGAGAGCTAGGATTACAGGCGTGAGCCACCGCGCCCGGCTTTGACTGATTTTCTTATGTCGAGCCGAGTTTCCCTTGTGGGATATCGCGTCCGTGGGGAGTAGGGGGACCGCGTGTGATGCCTTCCGGGGCCCTTCCGGACTCTGAAACGATGGTCTCCCGAGGGGTTGCCCCGTGGTTTTCGAGGACACGTCTGGTGGCCGGCGCCGGTCGTGTTCGGGCTCCCTCTGGCGGCCGCTTTTATACGAGGCTCCCGTCCTCCGAAGCTCCGGCGCGGCGGGCAAAGGAGGAGAAGGTCGGCGACGTGGCCGGGGCTGAGTTCCGGGAGGCGGGCAGCCTTCCCGGGTCCTTGCGGTTCGCGCCTGTGCGCCGGCCGGGAGGTCTGTGAGCCGGAGCTTGGGCCGGCAGGTCTATGAGGGGAGGTGGCTGGTGTTGCGTTTCCCGGCTCGGCCGCCCGGGCGGGTCGCGGGGCTGCCCGGGCGGGTCGACCAGCACGCCGCCGCGTCTTTGTCGACCCGACCCACCCCGAGGGGACCGTGGGGGCGGACGGGAGAGGGGTTTGTCCGGCGACCGGCCGGCCGCCGTCCCGTGCGCGTCCCTCTGCCTCGGCCTCGCTCTCCCTACCCGCTTTCCCGGGGCCGGCACGGGAGACGGGGACGGCCCCGTGAGGGGCACGCGTGGCTGGGGTCCTTGCCGTTGAGCCCCGGTACGTGGTTTCCTCCGATCGTGCTGTTTTCTTCCTTTATGTTATCATCCCGGTGTATTATTTTGACTGATTTTATGTCGAGCCGCGTTTCCCTTGTGGGGACCGGCCGCCGGGTGGTGTGGGTGGCCGGCGAGGGCGACCCCGGCCGGGCCGCGGCCGCTCGTGGGCCCCGGTCGCCCGGTCCGGATGTCTCCTTCCCGGGTCCCCCTGCCGGGGGTGGCCGGCGAGGGCGACCCCGGCCGGGCCTCGGCCGCTCGTGAGGCCCGGCCGTCCCGTCCCGATGTCTTCTCGAGTCCCCCGCGTTGGGGCCGGAGATCGGCCCCCGGGCGGCCGGCGAGGGCGTCCCCGGACGGCGCCCGACCCTCTGCGCCACGGGGGCCCTCGGGGTCGACCAGATGTCCGTAAGTGCCCCGTGTCTGTCGGCACTGGGGACGTGTTGGGGACGGGTGGCCGCGTCTGGGTTCGTGGGGTCGGGCGTGGTCGAGCGGCTCTTCCCCGGCCCCCACGCGGTGTTTTCCATCGCCTCGGATCGTCATCTTCGGCCTGCAGGTTAGTGCTGACACGCTGTCCTTTGGCGACTAGCGTCGAGGGAGTCGGGCCTCCAACGCGGCGAAAGGGCTCTGGGTTGCCGGGGATTTGGCGGCACCGCCCGGCCCTGTTCCCCTCGAGCCGGGACCCGCCTGGGCCCGCGCGCCGGCTCTGGGGCGTTGGAGTGTCCCGACGGCGGTGTGCCGCCTCCGGTCCGTCTCCGGACTCTCGAGGGGCACCCGCCCGGGGGCGTTTGCGGCAACCCTCCGCGGAACCGCTGGCTCCGCGCCGCGCGTGTCAGGCGTCCTCGTCCTCGGGTTGTCTGCCGCCCTCCTGGGAGGCGGGGCCGGTGAGGCTGAAGCGGGCCCCTCTGATCGCTGTCCTCGCCGGCCCGGCCGTCCTCCCTGCTGCTCTTTCCCCCCCTCCGTGGGGGGGACCTGATCGATGTGGTGACGTCGCGCTCTCCCGGGCCTTGGACCGCGTGCCAGGCGAGGGACGGACCGCTCTGGTGAGCGGGGACCGCTCTTCTCGTTCTGCTCGCGCGGCGGCTCGCCTCTCCTCCCCCGCCCGCGGGCGTCGGGTGGGAGGGCGGGACCGCAACGGTCGCTCGGCCCGACCTCGCTACCCCGCCCTGTGCCCCCGTGGCCTTGGCGGGGATCGTTGGCTCTGTTGACGCGGCGGGCAGCCCTCGCTCTCTGCCCCTCGTGGCTGTGGCTTTGCGGGCGTCCCTCCCCGTGGCGGGGGGGGGTCTGTCCCGCTCGCCCGGTCGCGCGCCTTTTCGGCGCGTGGTTCCCGGGTCTGTGGCCCTCTGTGGTGCTCCTGGAGCGTACCGGGTCGGTCCCCAAAGGTGCCCGAGACCGAGCGGCGGCTGTCGTCCTCGTTCCCGGCGTCCCTCTCTGGTCGCTGCCGCAGTGTGCCGCGTCGTGTCCCCGAGCAGTCCTGAATCGGGGGGTCGAGGCGGTCGAGCCGACGGGCGTCACCCCGTGCCGCGCGGGCGGGCGGGGTGCCGCTCTGTCAGTCCCCACGGCGTGCGTGGTGGACCCGGAAAGGCGAGAGCGGCGCGGTCCGTGCTCTTCTCTCCCCGCTTTTTTTGGGGGAGGGTCGTCGCACCGGGCCGCGTGGGCGAATCGTGGTCGGGGGGACTGTCCCGGCGCCTCGGTGCCGGCCGGTCCCCCCGGTGGTGGCCCCTGCCGTGGCCTCCCTCGGCGAGCCCCCTCTTCCGTTACTGCGGGGGAGGGATTTTTCGCTCGGAGACGAGGCGGCTGGATGAGGGGGGGCCCCGACCGCGAACGCTCAGAGATTGCCGCGGGTGCTTGTCGTGCCCATACCGCAGACCCCCCCACCCTCCCGGGCGTGCGTGAACGCCTCTGCCGGGGCCCAGTCGGGGACGACCGAGGGACGGGGACGATCCGTCTTCGGCGAGAAAAATCTTCTCTAGCGATCCTGGAGGCGTGCCTCTTTGGGGTACCGGATCCCCCAGCCCGCCGCCTCTCTGCGCGTCGTCAGCCGCCGCCCCCGTGGCGGCCAGTTGTGCGTGGGCAGAGTTCCCTCCTCCCCGCCGGGGGAGGAAGGGGTCCGCCGGCCCCCGCGGTGGGGACCGAGCGCCACTCTTCATTCACGCCTACTGTGGCCCGCGCCTCCCCCCTCTGAGTCGGGGGAGGGTCACGCTGGGCCGGGGCCGGCGTTCCGGTCTCGAGGGCCGCTGTGCCGTGGGTCTCCGAGGGTCGCCCGGAGTGTGCTGGGGGAGCGGGGTGGGTTGCTGGAGCGCCGTCTCCGCGCCCCCTCCTCCCCCTCGCCAGCGAAGTGGTTTCTCCGCCCGCGCCCCCGTCGCCGGGCCGCGGTCGGATGGGCGCCCGTGGTTGGCGCGCGTGGGACCGCTCGCGTGGGGGCCGCCCGGCCTCGGTGTCGGTCCGTCGGGGCGTGGTGCCCCCCCCTCCGGGGTTGGGACCGGACGGGAGACGGATGAAGACGGTCTATTGGGCGCGTTGGCGGCGCTGGGCCTTGAAGGGACGGGGTCGCTCTCGGGATCCCCCGGTGGCGGGGCCGTGGCCCGCTGGTGGGTCGAGGGGTTGACTGGCGGTTAGGGCCGGCTGGCGTCACGGGCACGCCGCGGGACCGCTCCCGTGTGTTGGGGCGGTGGGATCCCGCGGCGTTGTTTTCCCGGTGGCCCGGTCGCGTCCGGGGTCTCCTCTCTCTCCCGCGGGCTTTTCGTGCCCCGCCCTGGTGGCTCTCGGCCTCTCGGAGGCGCCCGCTCCCCCCTCTCTCTTCTTCCCCACCCGCTGCCCGGCCGTCCCCCGGGGAGCGTTCGCCCGACCGCGCTGTGCCCGAACCTGACCTCGGCCGCGAGGGAGGGTGTCGCCCCGGCCGGCCACGGCCGTCGGCGGCGTCCCCCTGGCGCCGTGCCTCGGTTTGAACGGTCTGCGGGCCCCTCCGCGTGGCGGGGTGGAACGAACCCGAGGGGCGGGCGGTCGCGTGTGCGTTGAAGGGGGAGAGCTTTCCCGGGAGCGGCGTGCGACCGCGGCGGCGGTCGGGCCCCGGGCCCCGCGTGGCGCGCGGGGGTCGCCGAAGGCGTGCGGGCCTTGTCGTTCCGGGTGCTGCGGGACCGCTCTCGTGCGCGGAGGCCACTGGCGGTGAGATCCCGTGTGCGTCCCGGCCCGGCGGGTTTGGCGTCTGAGGCCGCCCCCTCGCTCCTCGCGGGCGTCCGGCGGCCCCTCTCCCGTCGCCGCTTTTGTGTCGTCCCCCGAAGCGCCCCCCGCTCGCTCGCTGCTGCCTTTTAGCCGTCTCGTCCTCTCCCGCCTGGCTTCCGGTCCCGTGAAGGCGGGGGGCCCGCGTCCCGGCGTGCATCGGCCCCGGGCCCGTCGCGGCCCCCTCCGGCGGCCCGCCGCCCTCCCCGCTCGCCCGCGGAGGCGTCGTGTGCCGGCGGTGCGCGGGGGTGCCGTCGTCCCCCCGCGGCGGACGCGTTCTCCGGGTTCGTCGACGTCGCGTGTGTGCGGTCGAGCCCGGGCGCGGAGGTGTGTCTCTCTCTCTCCCCCTGGTCAGACGTCGCGCCGTCGTCCCCGCGCCCGGACGCCCGCGGCGGGGTCGG
>NW_027438970.1:107500-137500 GCF_040939455.1 Microcebus murinus | reverse complement strand
GGCTGCTGCGGACGCCATGCCCCCACCCCATCCCATCCCAAGTCGACTCCGTGTTGCCCTCGGCCTCCATTGACGCAGTGCCTTGAGGTCGACCAGATGTCTCTGGCGAATTGGGCCGTAGATGATGGTGGCTATGTGGTCGCTAGGTGTCGCTCTTGGATCAATATTCTCAGTATGACTTTTTCTTTCTTTCTTTCTTTCTTTCTTTCTTTCTTTCTTTCTTTCTTTCTTTCTTTCTTTCTTTCTCTCTCTCTCTCTCTCTCTCTCTCTCTCTCTCTCTCTCTCTCTCTCTCTCTCTCCCCCTCCCTCCCTCCCTCCCTCCCTCCCTCCTTCCTTCCTTCCTTCCTTCCTTCCTTCCTTCCTTTCTTTTTAAAGCCAGTGAAATTTACTAGTGGGGCATTGAATACCAACTTGAATGACACTAATGTGAATAAGTTCTGATGACTACCACTGGACCAGCCTTTTTTTCTATCTTTTTTTCCCCCCCTTTTTTTTAATGACCAAGACTGATGATGAACACTGCCTGCCTCTCTTACTCCACAGAGCTGATGGGTGAAGACCCCAGAGTGTGGCCTAGGCGGGACGTGTCTCCGTATTACAAAAACATTACTTCACTTTCATCTCCTGCACCCCACCCACACCCCACACCCCACAACCGCGACGCGGAACGGCGGTGATATGTATCTCCTCATCGACATCTTATGATTTATGGGACGGGGCCGGAGGAAATACTGGTCCTGTAGAAACACTCCCTCGCTCCACCAGTGGCTCTCTCGGCCAACTAGGGTCCTTCCTTGCGTCCCAGAACTTTATTCTGCTCTCCCTCCTGGTGGGTAGTAGTGCCGTAGTAGTATGGCGGCGGCGCTATAATTCTTCTATATCTTTTTCGGTGTGTGTGTGTGGGGGGGGGGGGATTTTAACTTTTTAAATGTATCATTGTAAAAACCAAAGATGCTAGCACTCTGGGAGGATCGCTCGACCTCAGGAGTTCGAGACCGGCCCTAGGCAGAGTGAGACCCCCGTCTCTACTAGAAATAGAAAGAAATCACCCAAACGACTAAACGGTAGAAAACCTTACTTGGGCACGGTGGCGTGTGCCTGCGGGCCCGGCTACCTGGGTGGCCGGGGCAGAAGGATCGCTCCAGCCTAGGAGTTTGAGGTTGCCGTGAGCCGGGCTGACGCCACGGCACTCTAGCCAGCGCGGGGCGACGCGGTGACGCTCTGTCTCAAAAAACAAACAGACGGACACACGGAAAACAAAAACAAACATGGTTTCATCGAGCTGTCCTTCCGCGGGATAGGGATGAATGACACTCAAAGGCCAAGGGGGAGGGGGAAGGAATCCTAGATGTTTTCCCTTTCGAGGCGATCGGAAGGAAGGCCAGCGTCTGGGTGTTTCCGTACACACCGCTCGTGTAAAATGGAAAACGTGAAGAATAAAAAGCGAAACGTAAAGCGTGGAGCCCGCCCGCCGGATGGTCCGTGGCAAGTGCGAGAGGATGGCTTTTTTAATTGCTCTCGTTCTCGTTCCACGATTTTAGTATGCGTTATTGATACATCGACTGTCTGCCGATGGAAAAGAAGCCAGACTCACTCTGTCGATGGAACGTCCCCGACCGCGGCCCGGAGAGCCCCACCGGGAAGCCCTTGAGCGACTGCTCTCCCCGTGGTTGGGTTACAGCTTGCTTTTCTATGTTTCAGGGAGATGAGAATTATGTGTAAAGTCATCGAATGTGGGAATGTGGACCTCGGTTTGGCCCCAAAAGGCGACACGTCTCCGAGCCGGGGATGACACGGTTTAAACTGGTAGTCGGATCCCTCGGTAACGGGTTAAGAAAGTGAAGCTTTCTCTAAACGCCTCCGATGTCTGCACAGAAGGAAGTCTGTTCACCTTAGACAAGCCACTCACTCGCGGGACCTGTTAAGGAAGTGGATGACCTGGGCCTGTGATGGGAGCTCCGTCTTGGAGGTAGTCTCCAAGGCGGGCTGATGAGTTACAAAGGACATCTTCGAGAAAGGAGGGGACGTGACCGGCCAGTTCTGACCTGCCTTCTCATGGGCAACAAATCAGCCTTTTAGGGTCTTTCTAGGGTCCCGGGGGAATCGGCACGTTCAGCCTGCTGGGGAGGGGGGGCGCGGTTAGATTAAGATTTTAATTCATGTCCCAACCTGTGTCGGTGGCGGTGGCGCGGCATCGGCATTGGCATCGGCATCGGCATCGGCGAGAGCGGCGGCGGCGGCGGCGGCGGCGGCGGGAGCGGCGGGAGCGGCGGGAGCAGTTGTCATCTTCTTCATCACCGTCATCGCCTCCATAAAAACACCGAATGATGTCTCTCTATCCACGAAAGGTGTCAGTTTGCCTCCAGATGATAAAGGAGCCTTTCTCTAGGTCGGGCGATGGAGTTTTCCAAGTCTGCGCTTGATCCTGGTGATGCCACACCCACCACCTTTATAGCCACCGGCGGGGTCGGCCATCCCGCCAAGCCTCACCTACCACGCTTGGGCAACTATCCGGCCAGGAACGGTTGAGCCCTGGTGGCTTCCCTCCTGTTTGTCCCTGCTCCTAACTTAGGACCGACGGGAGGGGTCCTCGCATAGTATGCGCTTCTTCCAGCCGGCCTGCATTCGGCTTCCTCAAGCGTGCCTCCCGCCTCCCGCCTCCCGCCTCCCTCCTCCCGTCAGGGCCTGCCTCTTTCCTCTTGCCACCTCTTCCCAGCTTCGCCACTCCTTTGCTTGCCTTACACTCTCTGCCCAGGGCGAAGAAAGTGCCGTCGGTGGAGATGGCGGTGGCAGTGGTGACACTGACTCTCTTGAGAAGAAATGAATGTCTATCTATCTATTTATTTACACACAGGTGCACACACACGGCAAGCAAGCTCACCATATATACCGCTTATTCTCATTTGGGCGATCTTTCTTCACTGATCTCCACAGAGTCCAGTAGCCTACAAAGTAAATAAAGTCCTCAGAATCATACTCACATCCTCATGGTAATATCCATTTCTCTCTCTCTCTCTCTCTCTCTCTCTCTCTCTCTCTCCCTACCTCCCCCCCATATATATATGTGAATTTCTCTCTAAATATAATTTATCTCTCTCTATATATAAATTTTTCTCTCTATATATATAAATATATATTTATATATAAATAAAGTCCTCAGAATATATATATATATATAGATAGATAGATAGAGAGAGAGAGAGAGAGAGAGAAATTTTTTTTTTGAGACAGAGTCTCACTTTGTTGCCCAGGCTAGAGTGAGTGCCATGGAGTCAGCCTAGCTCACGGCAACCTCAACCTCCTGGGCTCAAGCAATACTCCTGCCTCAGCCTCCCGAGTAGCTGGGACTACAGGCATGTGCCGCCATGCCCGGCTAATTTTTCTTTCTCTATATATTACTTGGCCAATTAATTTCTTTCGATTTATAGTAGACATGGGGTCTTGCTCTTGCTCGGGCTGGTTTGAACTCCTGACCTCGAGCAATCCTCCCGCTTCGGCCTCCCAGAGAACTAGGATTACAGGTGTGCTGGGCCTGAGAGAAATTTTTATCTCTCCCTCCCTTCTTATCTTTTTTATTCTATCTATAGCATATATATATATATATATATATATATATAGAGAGAGAGAGAGAGAGAGAGAGAGAGAGAGAGAGAGAGAAATATTTATCTCTCCCTGCTTTTTCTGATAAGTTCCTTTTTGTTAATTTTTTATTTTTTATTTTTTTTTTGAGACAGAGTCTCACTTTTGGTGCCAGGGCTAGAGTGCTATGGCTTCAGCTTAGCTCACAGCAACCTCAAACTCCTGGGCTCAAGTGATCCTTCTGTCTCAGTCTCCCGAGTAGCTGGGACTACAGACATGCACCACCATGCCCGGCTTATTGTGTGTGTGTGTGTGTGTGTGTGTGTTTAGTTGGCCAATTAATTTCTTTCTATTTATAGTAGAGACGGTCTTGCTCTTGCTCAGGCTGGTTTTGAACTCCTGACCTTGAGCAATCCACCCGCCTCGGCCTCCCAGAGTGCTAGGATTATAGGCATGGGCCACCACGCCCAACCCCTTTTGCTTAATTTTTTTTGTTTGTTTTTTTTTTTTTTTTTTTTTTTTTTTTGAGACAGAGTCTCACTTTGTTGCCCAGGCTAGAGTGAGTGCCGTGGCATCAGCCTGGCTCACAGCAACCTCAATCTCCGGGGCTCAGCGATCCTTCTGCCTCAGCCTCCCGAGTAGCTGGGACTACAGGCATGCGCCACCATGCCCGGCTAATTTTTTTTTTGTATATATATTTTTATTTTTATTTTTTTTTCTTTTTTTTTTTTGTTTTTTTGTTTTTTTAGACACTTCTTAGAAGTCAAGTATATATATTTTTAGTTGGTCAATTAATTTATTTCTATTTTTGGTAGACACGGGGTCTTGCTCAGGCTGGTTTCGAACTCCTGACCTTGAGCAATCCGCCCGCCTCGGCCTCCCAAAGTGCTAGGATTACAGGCGTGAGCCACAGCGCCCGGCCCTTAATTTTTAATTATTATGGTACCTAATATTTGTATAGTTTTCGGGTGAGTGACAGGGTCTGTCTCCCTCTATCGAACAGGGTACACTGCATCCTTGGTCACTGCAACCTCAAACACCTGGGCTCCATCGATCCTCTTGCCTCAACCTCACGAGTCTCTAGGACTACAGCCGTTTGCCACCATACTTGCCTGATGCTGCTTCTCTCTCTCTCTCTCTCTCTCTCTCTCTCTCTCTCTCTCTCCCCCTCTCTCTCATTAATTTATTTTATTTGATTTTATTTTAGCCTGGTCAAGTGGAGCAGTGGGAGTGGAGAAGAAACAAAGGGATCTGTAACTGGTTCTGATCAATGAGCAATTCTTTCTTTCTTTCTTTCTTTCTTTCTTTCTTTCTTTCTTTCTTTCTCTCTCTCTCTCTCTCTCTCTCTCTCTCTCTCTCTCTCTCTCTCTCTCTCTCTCTCTCTCTCTCTCTCTCTCGATCTTCTCCAGCTCCTGAACTTGGATGATCCCTGTGCATCGGTCTCCCAACGCGCTAGGACTACAGGAGTGAAGCATAGTGTTCCAGGATAACCCTCATAATCTTTATAGGGTACACGTGATGCTTTGTGATACAGGCATACAATGTGAATTAATTGACTCAGGGTAATAGGGGGGATCCGTCACCTCAGGCAGCTAACATTTCTTTGTGTTGGGAACATTCCGATCTTTGGAGTTGTTTCACATTATACCCTACCTGACTGATGGTTCATTCGAGTCACTTTTTGATTTTTGGTTTGGTTTTCTTTTTGAGTCAGAGTCTCACTCTGTTGCCTGGACTAGAGTGCCGTGGCTTCCCAAACCTAGCTTCCCAAGAGGTTCCTTTGGTTTTGCACGTTTCTGTCTGATGACGTGAAAGAAGGAATGGAGACAGAAGTCAGCCATGGTTCTATGACATTGGGGAGCGTATTGAACAATGCGGAACGGTGCACGGAAAAATTGTTAAGGCGGTCGGTTTATGAAATATCTGTTTCACTGCAGCTTAAAGACCATTGACGATGCCACACATAAACACACCGGTATATAAAGATCCATGAGCTAAAATGTCCCTCGCGGCCATAGGTGTTGTGGCACAATAACTGGCCATGAACTCCAAATGTCCAACCGGTGGTTAATGGTTAACTAGTTGATGGGCCAGCTAGACTACAAAACAGAGAGACAGAGACACAGAGAGAGAGAGAGAGAGAGAGAATAATTCAGGAGTTGGTCACAAACAGAATGTCTCCAGGAGGAAATAAATTTTTCCAGGGAGGGAGCATGTGCCCCAGGCACTGGCTAGCCTCCTCCACCCCCACCCTCACTCTTGCTCAGGCTGGTGTGGAACTCATGACCTTGAGCTGCCCTCCTAACTCGGCCTCCCCGAGTGCTAGGATCACAGGCCTGAGCCACCGCCCTGGACCAGCCAAAATGTTGTTTTGAGCCTCACACAACACAGTAACCAAGGAACCCGCCGCCATGATGATGCTTCTTAGGGATCTATTTAGGCCTGGGTTACTTGTGACTCTCACTCAGCCTGCCTCCTTGTGTGTCTGAGGAGAACGGTGTTTGTCACAATGATCTTCACCCTACCGGATGCTTCTGGTAAAATTGACAGGAAATCTTAAGTGTGAGAGCACCGGCTAGACAGAAAATACATGTTCCTGCTCCATTGTTCTTCCTCCTCCTTTCTATCTGAATCTCTGAGCTCGCTTTCATTCACTTCAGATTTTCCAGGGTCTCTGGTTACCTCCTCTCCTTCTCCTCCTCTCGCATTGGGTCTGATGGGAAGGAAAAAAGGAAAAAAAAAAACATACCGAAAGAAAGCGGAACAACATCGGTGTCCGAAGACGCCGATCAAACATTGCCCACGAGCCGGCATTCCCTGTGCCAGTAAAGCGGAGAGGGCCGGCCGTCCTGAGGATGTGAGGGGCCCGGACAACATTGGACGGTCACCCCTAAAGTGTACAAAGCACACAGACGATGGCACGTGTGATTTCACTAAAGAGAACAATCAGTGACCTCTTTGCCCAGTTTGGCCTTAGCATACGAAAGGGAGGCAGAGGTGGAACAGGATGCTCGATTTTTTTACTCTGGAAACAGATGCTGGGCACTGAACTGACAACACCGGAATTTCTTACCCTCCTGGATATTCACACAGGCTCAGGGGAGGCCAAAATATAAAAACACAAAAAGGGATACTGAGCCTATAAGGTATGCCTAACACTCGGATTTTATGTTCTCTTGCCTTTTCACACCTGAGTGACACACAATAGCAAAGGATGGACACAGGCTTCCAAAAGGGTTGTCTGGGGCCCCTTTCCTTTCTTTTTTTTTTTTTTTTTTTTTTGAGACAGAGTCTCGCTTTGTTGCCCAGGCTAGAGTGAGTGCCGTGGCGTCAGCCTAGCTCACAGCAACCTCAAACTCCTGGGCTCGAGTGATCCTTCTGCCTCAGCCTCCCGGGTAGCTGGGACTACAGGCATGTGCCACCATGCCCGGCTAATTTTTTATATATATATCAGTTGGCCAATTAATTTCTTTCTATTTATAGTAGAGACGGGGTCTCGCTCTTGCTCAGGCTGGTTTCGAACTCCTGACCTTGAGCAATCCGCCCGCCTCGGCCTCCCAAGAGCTAGGATTACAGGCGTGAGCCACAGCGCCCGGCCCTGCGGCCCCTTTCCTTTCTTAACCTTAGAAGACCTTAATTATTTGTGCCCTGAATCTGATGTTCAAATTATCCTCGTGGCCAAAGCGTTTGCGTGGCACGTGATAGGGAAAGAAGAGTACACCACCCGAATAGATGAGAAGGAATGGCAGTACTGCTGAAATTCCGAGTAGCACCTATTAGAATCCCAATTAGTCCCTAGGATGAGTTCAAAGAAGAGATCTAAATTTCTGACGCTATGACCCCAAAAGACATTAGATGAAAAAAAAAAAATGAAAAATAAAAACAAGAACTCCATCATCCTAGCACCTTGGGAAGCCTGGGTGAGAGGATCGCTGGAGGCCAGGAGTTTGAGGTGGCAGTGAGCTATGATGATGCCACTGTCCTTTAGCCTGGGAACCAGAGTGAGAGCCTGCCAAAAGAAGAGAAAAGAAAAGAAAAAGAGGGGGGGGGGAGAAGGGGAGAGAGAGAGAGAGAGAGAGAGAGAGAGAGAGAGAGAGAGAGAGAGAGAGAGAGAGATCCATTGCATTTCCTACCCTTTAGGTGACTAGGCCTCAGCAGGGTGATGTGAATTGACAAAGTTCACGTTGCTAACAAATAAAACGCTGGGATTCAAACTCTCAGTTGTCCCAATAAAGCATATCCCCCTACCCACCATACTGTGCCACCTCTGAGAGTATATACCCCACAGAGGAGAGCCGTGGAGGCCGTGCTTGGATAGACAGAGCCAACGGGTGGAGAACCTGGAGTCTGTGCTTTGCAGTCAGTGTAGAGGCACATGGAGCCATTCAAACTGCTTGTGAGGAAAAATACCACGTCCTAGGGAAACAGAGACATCTGCTATGGCCAGGTAAAATTTAGGAAAAGAAATGAAACGTCTCCTCCTCTGGCAGTGCTTTCTGGTCAGATACCGACCCGTTCGAGTCACAGATTCAAAACTTTCCCAAGTTCGTGGGATATAGCCTACTTAGGAAGATGATCGCTTCTGGGAAGGCACCAGCCCTACAGAACTACACAAACACGACAGAAACCCACTCGTCTCCGTTGTGGAAGACAAGATCAGCTTTTATGAAACCCACTAAACCCACACAAGAAGTAAAATAGGACCATACTGATAGATGCAATTTTAATCTTAGAGCAGCATGCGTGGTACTCCTTGTCGTCTTAGATACTGTCAACAGAAAGCATTCGGTGGATAAACAATCTTCAGCAGCTTTTCTGCGGAGATGAACCAACGTGTGTGTGTGTGTGTGTGTGTGTGTGTGTGTGTGTGTGTGTGTGAGGAGATGATAAATAATGAGGATTGAGGACCAGATAAATGACCAAAAAACCCACTTCGTGGTTCCTCAATACAAGCATTCATTTAAAGGGCATACTCGTACACCTAGGTGGAAAGTGCAAGCAGCTCAAAAAATAATAATAATAATAATAATAATTGCTGTGAGCCCCGGTTATGATATGGCAATAAGCGCTAGCCCTCGGAAGGTGTAAACCATATTCACTGTGGCTTACACCAATTTGGGATGTACAAAGATAAGCTTGAGCACCACCACCATCCAAAAATATGAACACCTAGCTAGCGATCCGGATCAGATGTAATAGAAAACAAAAAGCTCCCGCAGACACAAGAATGTGAGAACCCCAAAACACTGCAAAATAATTGAAAGAGTTTTATTGTGAGCCCAATGTCCGAGACCATGGCCCAGAGAGCTACACCCAAGAAGCCCTGCGCAAGTGGTCCCATTGTGGTGGGGCGGGTCACAGTTTAGCTTCATACGTTTTAGGGAGACAGGAATGACATGGGAAATCACAGATCGATATATGGAAGGGACATATTAGTCTGACCTGAAAAGGCAGGACATCTGGAAGTGGGGGGAGGGGGAGGCCAGGGTGCCCGGTGTACAGGTTTACAGCTGGGTTGAAAGATTCTTTGATTTGCAATTGATGAAAGAAATGAACTTCTGCCTAAAGGCTTGGAATGTTTTCAGTTAAGATAAGGATGTTTGCTAATCACAGGCCAGCTACCCGACATTTACCCAAAACTCAAGTGCTCTGTAGTGAAGCAAAGATGGTCCCTTCTTGTCTGGCTGACACTGGCACCGGTAGTTAGGTGTCACCTAGCTGCCACTTTGATCAGACATGGGGATGGGTAAAGTCAGGTGATGTTGGGAGCTTAAGAGTGGACCCCCCACCCCCACCCCAGGTGTGGAGGTCCGCTTTGGAATCTGCTGCGGTGTAGAACACGGTTCTTCCTGGGCCCGCCAGCCCCCGAGGCGGCTCTAGCCTCCAGCGGGTCTCCTTCCACCCCACCCACCCTGTTGTCCAAGGGAGGTGCCCCTCCTCCTGCTCCCTCCCTGCCTCCCCTCCCCCACCGTAGGCCTCTGCCCCGGTTTTCTTTTTTCTTTTTTTCTTTTCTTTTCCTTGTTTCTGTTTTATCTTGGTTTTTTTTTGTTTGTTTGTTTGTTTTTAGGTTTATGGAATATCGTTTAAAAATTTAAATCACAGAATGAATTCTAGAACAACTTGTGGCCTTTTATCATAGGCCGAGAACAATGTATTTACTCTTCCTGTGAATTTTCCTGTCCTGGAAGAAATGCAAAGTTGATCGTGACGGTTCCAAACCATCTTCCAGTTTCCCTGAGTCAGAAACACGGTGAACACGGTGTATTCGACCGTGTCTCTGTGTGCGTGCACGTGGGTGCCTGTACTTATTATTCCTTTTGGGCACCGCGCTCTTTGGTCTTACAGAGTGGGCCTTCCTTGGTCGTGGGCTGAGGCTGAACGGACTTAGCGATCGGATTTAAGGGACTTGACTACAGTAACCCGGGTCGGGGAAATTTTATTGATTCGAAAGTATACATTTCTAAATGAATAGGGTGAGTGACACATTCCCGCGGGGCCTCTGTCAGTGGATAGGTGTCCGGGGACGGTCCTCCTGCAGCTTGTTGTGGTAGCTCAACATTGACTAGAGGAAAATCATTCATTTCCCTAATGATCGTAGATGAGTCCGCTGAATTTTTTATGATGTCGTGGAAACATATAAAACACCCTGCGTACTTAACATAGCTGACCGCAAAGTTTCTCCCAGGCACACACTATTTAACATCATGAGTTTCCCAGTGTAATAGAGGGAATGGTCTAGGGAGAGGGAAAAAAAGACAGAAAGATTTTGTGTCCTTTTAAAACTTCCCCCCCACCCCCTGATTTTGGAAACTTGTAGTCTGGCCTCTATCCCCAAGAGGAGTTAAATCTTTTCTTAAAACTCCTGAGCGGTCCCCAGCCCCACAGGCCTTGTTTTTGGCCGAGCTGAGACCAGTGAAATGATTAACCACAATAATGGCTAAAGCGGAGAACCCTCCCTTTATGTATTTTTTAACATCTATTTGTTTATTTATTCATTCATTCATTCATTCATTTAATTTTTTGAAACTGAGTCTCTCTTTGTTGCCCAGGCTAGAGCGAGTGCCGTGGCGTCAGCCTAGCTCACGGCAACCTCAGGCTCCTGGGCTCAAGCGATCCTCCTGCCTCAGTCTCCCAAGTAGCTGGGACTACAGGCACGCGCCACCATGCCCGGCTAATTTTTTCTATATATACATTAGTTGGCCAATTAATTTCTTTCTATTTATAGTAGAGACGAGGTCTCGCTCTTGCTCGGGCTGGTTTCGAACTCCTGACCTCGAGCGATCCGTCCGCCTCGGCCTCCCAGAGTGCTAGGATCACAGGCGTGAGCCACCATGCCCGGCCAGAACCCTCCCTTTAAAAGCTCTGTATTTCTGCCTAGGCCTATGGTCAGGAAAGTTGGGGGTTTGAGATGAGAAGGTCTACCGTACTTCCTCCTTTGCCGGCAAAGTAGACTCCCTCTCTCTTTCCTCCTCCGACTGCTGGTCCTCCTCATTCGGCCTCGTGGACAAGTGACCGACGACCTTTTGGTAACACCAAGACTTATAAGTTATGTTATTGATTTTTGTTTTGCTTTTTATTTTTATTTTTTTCTGGGACAGGATTTCTTTCACTCTGTCATCTCCCAGGCCGCCATGGCCTGATCGTAGCTCACGGCAACCTCCAACTCCAGGGCTCAAGTGATCCTCTCCACCTCAGCCTTCTGAGTAGCTGGGACTGTAGGCAAATGCTGCCACACCCGGAGTCATTATTTTTTCCTTTTTTTTTTGGTACAGATGGGGTCTCACCGTGTTACCCAGGCTCATCTCCGACTCCTGGGCTCGAGCCGTGCTCCCATCTCTGCCTCCCGAGTCGCTGGGATCACAGGCGTGAGCCGCCAGGCCCAGCCAGATTATTTAAAGGCGAGCTGCTTGCTATCCTGATATGAAAACCCCAAATGAGCGAGTTTCAGGCACCAAACAGAGGGAGTCCCCACACTGCATCGTCACGATCATCGAGGACGGCTCACAAAAATGCTGGGATATGGGCACGCAGTGGTGATCAAGGGGATATATTCTAGTGGAATAGCAGACAGATAGAATTTCCCCAAAACACTAAATATCAGAAAGGCACAGCACTAAATGGCGGACAGACTTCCATTCCCTTGCGTCATGGTGGGCAGCTTAGTTTCTTCCTACTCCCACAGTCTGATTAAAGCCCGACCTAGAAAATGTCTACATCTGATCCAAATCTATCAAGACAATGGAAGGGGGGAAACTGAGGGAGGAATACAGGACAAGGAAGGAAGAAGCAAAACAAGGGAGAAGGGGAAAATGGAGGAGGTGGAGGAGGAGGAGGAGGAGGAGGAGGAGGAGGAGGACGGGGAGAAAACTGCCTCCCCTGCCTCCATGTTACCCAATAATAAATGAAGATTGGCCACTTCCCTCCTCTCCCACCCTCTAACTATGCCTGGAGGTGTATTGTACACCTATGGTCCAAAGAAATGTGCAGCTACTTATAATAATTGAAGAAATGCGGTATAATAGGTTTCTGTGTAGTGGGACGCCTGTCGAGGGCACTTACCGTGAATGGAGCTCGCAGGGTGGGAGGTTGCCCTGGGTGAGCCTGTGAGTTAGTAGTAAGGGGTCAGTGAATGTGAAGGCCTGGGACGTGACCGTACACTACTGTAGGTTTTATAAGCCCTGGACACCTAGGCCACCATAAATTTATCTTCAGAAATTTCTTTCTCCAATGATACGTGAATCTTAGCTTACTGTCAGTGTTTTCACTTCATAGAGTTTTCCATAGTTTTTAACTTTTGGACTCCTTTGTAACACCACGACTTAAAACACAAACACACTGCAATGACTATACACAGATATTTCCTTTCTTTGTGTCCTTATTTATTCTGTAAGCTTTCCCCTACTTTTCAAGTTTTTATTGTTCTGTTCACTTTTCTTTTTATTTATTTTCATTTTTATTTTATTTATTTATTTATTTATTTATTTATTTATTTATTTATTTATTTATTTTTGAGACAGGGTCTCACTTTGTTGCCCAGGCTAGAGTGAGTGCCGTGGCGTCAGCATGGCTCACAGCAACCTCAAACTCCTGGGCTCAAGCAGTCCTCCTGCCTCAGCCTCCCAAGTAGCTGGGACTACAGGCATGCGCCACCATACCCGGCTAATTTTTTCTATATATATTAGTTGGCCAATTAATTTCTTTCTATTTATAGTAGAGACGGGGTCTTGCTCTTGCTCAGGCTGGTTTCGAACTCCTGACCTCGAGCAATCCGCCCGCCTCGGCCTCCCGGAGTGCTAGGATTACAGGCGTGAGCCACCGCGCCCGGCCTCATTTTTATTTTTTTTTGAGACAGAGTCTCACTTTGTTGCCCAGGCTAGAGTGAGTGCCGTGGCGTCAGCCTGGCTCACAGCAACCTCAACCTCCTGGACTCAAGCGATCCTCCTGCCTCAGCCTCCCAAGTAGCTGGGACTACAGGCATGCGCCGCCATGCCCGGCTAATTTTTCTTTCTCTATATATTACTTGGCCAATTAATTTCTTTCTATTTATAGTAGAGACGGGGTCTCGCTCTTGCTCGGGCTGGTTTCGAACTCCTGACCTCGAGCCATCCGTCCGCCTCGGCCTCCCAGAGTGCTAGGATTCCAGGCGTGAGCCACCGCACCCGGCCAGTTCCATTCACCGCTTTTCAAAGAGAGAGAGAGAGAGAGAGAGAGAAGAGAAGAGAAGAGAAGAGAAGAGATAGACACACATGAATATGTTTCCTAAGTCAACTAAGGAAGGGGGCCAAGTCAAGGTTCTCAGGGAGCCACCAATCATGAACTGGTCAGGCTCAGAATCAGTATTGCAGAGTGGCTGTGGACCCTGGGGACCTGGACGGACTACCTGGATGACACTCCCTTTTTGGTAACTTGGCAATTCATAAATACTCTTGTGGCCTGGCGCAGTAGCTCACGCCTGTAATCCTAGCACTCTGGGAGGCCGAGGTAGACGGATCGCTCGAGGTCAGGAGTTTGAAACCAGCCCGAGCAAGAGCGAGACCTCATCTCTACTATAAATAGAAAGAAATTAATTGGCCGACTAAAAGATATATAGTAAAAATTAGCTGGACATGGTGGTGCATGCCTGTCATCAATCCCAGCTACTAGGGAGGCTGAGGAAGAAGAATTGCTTGAGATCAGGAGTTTGAGGTTGCTGTGAGCTAGACTGACGCCACGGCACTCTAGCTGGGGCAACAGAGTGAGACTCTGTCTCAGAAATCAATCATTCAATCAATCAATCAATCCCCTTGTGCCTCAGCCTCTTCATCTGGAAATGGAAAAAAAAAAATAACACCACAGGGATATTGTGCAGAGTGAAAAAGCAAATGCAAAGCACACGTGTGGCAAACCTGAAGCCTTCAGTCGTGGTTACAGTAATTGTTATGGGATCATCTTCCTATGTTCTTTTAAAGATTGCTAGAACCTTCCAGAAGATGAGAATAGGCTCCTCCTGAGCAAGTCTCGGCTATAAAGTCTCAGGCACGTTGAGCATGTGGCACTGAAGGCGGTATAATAAACCTGATCCCATCCTGGAATATTATGTTCCTGTAGGACCCAAAATCATAGAAGGTATGAGAAATCCTACCTTGTATCAGTTTCACAAAAACCCCTATGATTGGGTACTCACACGTGCGCATGCGCGGGCGGACACACACACACACACACACACACACACACACACACAGCCCAAACTTTTTTTATTTTATTTATTTTATTTTATTTTATTTTATTTTTTTTTTTTTTTGAGACAGAGTCTCGCTTTGTTGCCCAGGCGTCAGCCTGCCTGGCTCACAGCAACCTCAATCTCCGGGGCTCAGCGATCCTACTGCCTCAGCCTCCCGAGTAGCTGGGACTACAGGCATGCGCCACCATGCCCGGCTAATTTTTTGTATATATATTTTTAGTTGGTCAATTAATTTATTTCTATTTTTGGTAGAGACGGGGTCTCGCTCAGGCTGGTTTCGAACTCCTGACCTTGAGCAATCCGCCCGCCTCGGCCTCCCAAAGTGCTAGGATTACAGGCGTGAGCCACCACGCCCGGCTTTATTTTTATTTTTTGAGACAGTCTGGCTCTGTTGCCTTGGCTAGAGTGCCGTGGCGTCAGCCTACCTCACAGCAACCTCTAACTCCTGGGCTCCAGTGACCCTCCTGCCTCAGCCTCCTGACTAGCTGGGACTACAGGCATCTGCCACCATGCCCAGCTAATTATATATATATATATATATATATTTTTTTTTTTTTCCTTAGTTGTCCAGATACTTTCTTTCTATTTTTAGTAGAGACAGGGTCTCACTCTTGCTCAGGCTGGTGTTGAACTCCTGATCTTGAGGGGCCCTCACACCTCAGGCTCCCAGAGTGCTAGGATTACAGGCCTGAACCACCGCCCCGGACCAGCCAAAACGTTGTTTTGAGCCTCACACAACACACTAACCAAGGAACCCACCGCCATGATGCTTCTTAGGGATCTATTTGGGCCCGGGTTACTTGTGACTCTCACTCAGCCTGCCTCCTTGTGTGTCCGAGGAGAACGGTGTTTGTCACAATGATCTTCACCCTACCGGATGCTTCTGGTAAAATTGACAGGAAATCTTAAGTGTGAGAGCACCGGCTAGACAGAAAATACATATTCCCGCTCCATTGTTCTTCCTCCTGCTTTCTATCTGAATCTCTGAGCTTGCTTTCATTCACTTCAGATTTGCCAGGGTCTCCGGTTACCTCCTCTCCCACCTGTGTCGCACTGGGTCTGATGGGAAGGAAAAAAGGAAAAAAACATATGGAAAGAAAGCGGAACAACATCGGTTTCTGAAGACGCCGATCAAACATTGCCCACGAGCCGGCATTCCCTGTGCCAGTAAAGCGGAGAGGGCCGGCCGTCCTGAGGATGTGAGGGGCCCGGACAACATTGGACGGTCACCCCTAAAGTGTACAAAGCACACAGACGATGGCACGTGTGATTTCACTAAAGAGAACAATCAGTGACCTCTTTGCCCAGTTTGGCCTTAGCATACGAAAGGGAGGCAGAGGTGGAACAGGATGCTCGATTTTTTTACTCTGGAAACAGATGCTGGGCACTGAACTGACAACACCGGAATTTCTTACCCTCTTGGATATTCACACAGGCTCAGGGGAGGCCAAAATATAAAAACACAAAAAGGGATACTGAGCCTATAAGGTATGCCTAACACTCGGATTTTACGTTCTCTTGCCTTTTCACACCTGAGTAACACGCAATAGCAAAGGATGGACACAGGCTTCCAAAAGGTTTGTCTGGGGCCCCTTTCCTTTCTTAACCTTAGGAGACCTTAATTATTTGTGCCCTGAATCTGATGTTCACATTATCCTCGTGGCCAAAGCGTTTGCGTGGCACGTGATAGGGAAAGAAGAGCACACCACCCGAATAGATGAGAAGGAATGGCAGTACTGCTGAAATTCCGAGGAGCACCTATTGGAATCCCAATTAGTCCCTAGGATGAGTTCAAAGAACAGATCTAAATTTCTGACGCTATGACCCCAAAAGACATTAGATGGGAAAAAAAAAAAAGAATGAAAAACAAAAACAAGAACTCCATCATCCTAGCACTTTGGGAAGCCTGGGTGAGAGGATCGCTGGAGGCCAGGAGTTTGAGGTGGCAGTGAGCTATGATGATGCCACTGCCCTTTAGCCTGGGAACCAGAGTGAGAGCCTGCCAAAAGAAGAGAAAAGAAAAGAAAAAGGGGGGGGGGCAGAGAGAGAGATCAATCTATCCATTGCATTTCCTACCCTTTAGGTGACTGGGCCTCAGCAGGGCGATGTGAATTGACAAAGTTCGCGTTGCTAACAAATAAAACGGTGGGGTTCAAACTCTCAGTTTTCCCAATGAAGCATATCCCCCTACCCACCATACTGTGCCACCTCTGAGAGTATATACCCCACAGAGGAGAGCCGTGGAGGCCGTGCTTGGATAGACAGAGCCAACGGGTGGAGATCCTGGAGTCTGTGCTTTGCAGTCAGTCAGTGTAGAGGCACATGGAGCCATTCAAACTGCTTGTGAGGAAAAATACCACGTCCTAGGGAAACAGAGACATCTGCTATGGCCAGGTAAAATTTAGGAAAAGAGGCCGGGCGCGGTGGCTCACGCCTGTAATCCTAGCTCTCTGGGAGGCCGAGGCGGGCGGATTGCTCGAGGTCAGGAGTTCGAAACCAGCCTGAGCAAGAGCGAGACCCCGTCTCTACTATAAATAGAAAGAAACTAATTGGCCAACTAATATATATAGAAAAAATTAGCCGGGCATGGTGGCGCATGCCTGTAGTCCCAGCTACTTGGGAGGCTGAGACAGAAGGATCGCTTGAGCCCAGGAGTTTGAGGTTGCTGTGAGCTAGGCTGACGCCACGGCACTCACTCTAGCCTGGGCAACAAAGTGAGACTCTGTCTCAAAAAAAAGAAAAGGAAAAAAAAAATTTAGGAAAAGAAATAAAACGTCTCCTCCTCTGGCAGTGCTTTCTGGTCAGATACCGACCCCTTCGATTCACAGATTCAGATACATCCTTTAATGTAAGCGTGGTCGACAAGTCACTCTTTGCAACTTTCCCAAGTTCCTGGGATATACCCTACTTAGGAAGATGATCGCTTCTGAGAAGGCACCAGCCCTACAGAACTACACAAACATGACAGGAACCCACTCCTCTCCGTTGTGGAAGACAAGATCAGCTTTTATGAAACCCACTAACCCCACACAAGAAGTAAAATAGGACCATACTGATAGATGCAATTTTAATCTTAGAGCAGCATGCGTGGTACTCCTTGTCGTCTTAGATACTGTCAACAGAAAGCATTCGGTGGATAAACAATCTTCAGCAGCTTTTCTGCGGAGATGAACCAACGTGTGTGTGTGTGTGTGTGTGTGTGTGTGTGTGTGTGTGTGTGTGAGGAGATGATAAATAATGAGGATTGAGGACCAGATAAATGACCAAAAAACCCACTTCGTGGTTCCTCAATACAATCATTCATTTAAAAGGCATACTCGTACACCTAGGTGGAAAGTGCAAGCAGCTCAAAAAATAATAATAATAATAATAATTGCTGTGAGCCCCGGTTATGATATGGCAATAAGCGCTAGCCCTCGGAAGGTGTAAACCATATTCACTGTGGCTTACACCAATTTGGGATGTACAAAGATAAGCTTGAGCACCACCACCATCCAAAAATATGAACACCTAGCTAGCGATCCGGATCAGATGTAATAGAAAACAAAAAGCTCCCGCAGACACAAGAATGTGAGAACCCCAAAACACTGCAAAATAATTGAAAGACTTTTATTGTGAGCCCAATGTCCGAGACCATGGCCCAGAGAGCTACACCCAAGAAGCCCTGCGCAAGTGGTCCCATTGTGGTGGGGCGGGTCACAGTTTAGGGAGACAGGAATGACATGGGAAATCACAGATCGATGTATGGAAGGGACATATTAGTCTGACCTGAAAAGGCAGGACATCTGGAAGTGGGGGGAGGGGGAGGCCAGGGTGCCCGGTGTACAGGTTTACAGCTGGGTTGAAAGATTCTTTGATTTGCAATTGATGAAAGAAATGAACTTCTGCCTAAAGGCTTGGAATGTTTTCAGTTAAGATAAGGATGTTTGCTAATCACAGGCCAGCTACCGGACATTTACCCAAAACTCCAGTGCTCTGTAGTGAAGCAAACGGTTAAGCTTTGTCTTGCCTGGCCTTAGGCCCCTCAGCCATTCGCTATCTCATTGTTACAAAAAATGACTCCATCTGGGAGGGGCGTCTGACTTCCCCTGTCCTTGTGGCCCACAGCTCAGGTTTAAAGGTTTTCTGGGGTTCCCTGGGCCAATTAGGGGATGGGGGTCCATTCAGTCCGCTGGTGGTGGGGGCCGGGGAGCGGCTTAAGATTTTATTTGAGTTCGTAGACTCCAGAAATGGTGTTTCCCCAGGAAAGAAATAACGGAGTTCGTGACAAGCTCTTTTCATTCAGTTGGTCTGGGCCCCGAAGTCGTCTTCCCATCGCCACCCCTCCCCTCCCTTGCCCTCCCCTGGGGCCAGAGCCAGGGCGGAAAGGCCCGAGAGGAGAGGCGCGCGGGGGAGGTGCCACTCAGGCTCCTCCGGGCCCCACGGTAACCCTGCCGCTGCGACCGACCGCTTCGCCCGAGGAGGAGGCGGTGCCCAGGAAGTCGCGCTTCTGCCCCTGGGGTTTGCTGGCAGGCCGGGGGCAGGGTAGGAGCTCCGGGCCGAGAGGAAACCCCTAGCCTGGCCGCCCAGGTGGACCCGCCCCGGTGGAGCCCTTCCCCCACCCCTCCTCTCCCCACCTCCTTCCTCCCTTCACCCGCACGCGGCCCCGCCCCCGCACCGCGCTGACTGCGCGTGGGCGCTCGCCCTCAGCCAGCCGCCCGGGGCTTCTCTCGGCAGAGCCGCTCCGCTTTCAGCTGCGCCCCCGCCCTGCCCCGGGGGCTGCCTGCCCCTTTCAAGCCTGGGCCAGGGCCGGGGCACAGCGCATGGGGGAGGGGAGGGAGTGTGGGTCGGCCCCTTGAGACGTGTGTGTGTGTGTGTGTGTGTGTGTGTGTGTGTGTGTGTGTGCGCGCGCGCGCGCGCGTGTGGTGTGGTGGGGGCTAAATAGGTCAGTCGGTCTCCTATCTCAGGAAAACCCCCAAGCCCTTGTAGAACTGCCACCGCCCGCCGCTACCCGTGGGGGCTGGGACCTCACTTTGTGTCCTCCTCCTGGCCCAGTCCAAGGGTGCTGGGCTGCTAAACAGATCCCCCCCCGCCCCCCCCCCCTCGTGGGAGAAAGGCAGAAAGGGCCCAGGCCTGACTGGCACTGGGTTGGACCCAACTACCCTAGGGTATGGACTTGTTAAAAATTTGTGATTGGATTTTGGATTAGAAGTTCATTTAGGTAATTTCACTAATGAATGTGCAGTAAAGAGTTTCATAATATATCTGTGAGGGTAGCAACCGAAAGAGAATCTGAAAGCCGACGAAATAGGAGAGGAAAGGTATATGAAGCTTCCTCACCACCTGAAGCCAACATTACAATCCAAGTCTTTCCAGAAATGGCAAAAACAGACAGACAGACAGACAAACAAACCAATGATAATGATAGTACTCTGCATAAGAGTCTGCTCATTATAGAAAGTACCCAGAGAAGGTTCACCTGCGTGTGATGAGTGGCATTCAGAAAAATGAGGCCTGTCGTGCAGGTCTGGGTGTGACTCCATATCCCCAGACATCCAGTGCCACCGGCAACATCTCTACATCTAACCCATATAACCTCAGAAGCAACAGGACACATTCTGGTCCCATACTCCCCTCGATGACATGACATTATTCTTGAATCCTCTCCTGTCTCAGACTCTCAAAGTTTCCTCCAGTGTGTTCACACAGATCAGACCTTTGGTCTGAGACCTCAGAGTTTCTATTCTTGGCCAGGCCACACGCTTGTACTTTGAGTGATCATTTAACTGACCCCTGTGGACCAGGGACAGCACTCATGCTTCCAAGGCAAAAGCCCAGAGGAAAAGCCACATATGACCCCCCTCCCCCTTTACATCTAGATAACCAAGACCAGGATTGTCTTAGCGCCAATGACTACTTGGAGACCAAAGGACGTTCACGAGGGACTGAGGAGGTGAGGAGGCGTGCCATCTGAACCTCAGAGAGAGAGAGAAAGAGAGAGAGAGAGAGAGAGAGGCTCAAGGCAGTGACCACAACCAGAGTCCTCACAGATATTTATTGAAGTATGATAATAGGGGAGGAGACAGGAATGAAGAAATAGGAGGAAGTTACTGAGAGGTTAATAATGCAAAGAAGGAACATAGGAGGTACAAGGTGTAGTTTCCTTCTGCTAGGAGACTTTTGCTGCTAATTGCGACCACATCTGTTGCTGTTTTCAGCAGGTGCTGTATGCAGTGCTGACATCCAAGATGCCCTGACGGCTTTTGCCTCAAGGGGTCTGACCCATAGTTTCCTACATAGAATCGACTTAAAACCATTCATGGTTATCATTGTATCTGACTGCACTCCCTATGAGTCGATATCCTTACTGGAGAAGGCAACAGTAAGAGGCACTGCACCTGGCCCCTTTGTCTTAATTTTTAATTATTAGGGTGCCTAATATTTGTATAGTTTTCAGGTGAGTGACAGGGTCTGTCTCCCTCTATCGAACAGGGTACACTGCATCCTTGGTCACTGCAACCTCAAACACCTGGGCTCCATCGATCCTCCTGCCTCAGCCTCACGAGTCGCTGGGACTACAGGCGTGTGCCACCATACTTGCTTCATGCTGCTTCTTCTCTCTCTCTCTCTCTCTCTCTCTCTCTGTCTCTCATTATTTTATTTGATTTTATTTTAGGCTGGTCAAGTGGAGCAGTGGGAGTGGAGAAGGAACCAAGGGATCTGTAACTGGTTCTCATCAATTAGTTGTAAACACCACTGCACTCAGAGCAATCTTTCTTCTTTCTTTCTTTCTTTCTTTTCTTTCTTTCTTTCTTTCTTTCTTTCTTTCTTTCTTTCTTTCTTTCTTTCTTTCTTTCTTTGTCTCAAAATATTGATCAGGAACTTCTCCAGCTCCTGAACTTGGGTGATCCCTGTGCATCGGTCTCCCAATGTGCTAGGACACAGGAGTGAAGCACCGCACCCGGCCTCATAGTGTTCTAGGATAACCCTCATAATCTTTATAGGGTACACGTGATGTTTTGTGATACAGGCATATAATGTGAATTCATCGACTCAGGGTAATAGGGGGAATCCATCACCTCAGGCAGCTAACATTTCTTTGTGTCGGGAACATTCTGATTCCAGTCTTTGGAGTTGTTTCACATTATACCCTACCTGACTGATGGTTCATTCGAGTCACTTTTTTTTTTTTTTTTTTTTGAGACAGAGTCTCCCTTTGTTGCCCAGGCTAGAGTGAGTGCCGTGGCGTCAGCCTGGCTCACAGCAACCTCAATCTCCGGGGCTCAGTGATCCTACTGCCTCAGCCTCCCGAGTAGCTGGGACTACAGGCATGTGCCACCATGCCCGGCTAATTTTTTGTATATATATTTTTAGTTGGTCAATTAATTTATTTCTATTTTTGGTAGAGACGGGGTCTCGCTCAGGCCGGTTTCGAACTCCTGACCTTGAGCAATCCGCCCGCCTCGGCCTCCCAAAGTGCTAGGATTACAGGCGTGAGCCACCACGCCCGGCCCGAGTCACTTTTTTTGATTTCTGTTTTGTTTTGTTTTTGAGTCAGAGTCTCAATCTGTTGCCTGGACTAGAGTGCTGTGGCATCAACCTAGCTTCCCAAAAGGTTCTTGTGTTTTTGCATGTTTCTGTCTGATGACGTGAAAGAAGGAATGGAGACAGAAATCAGTGATGGTTCTATGACATTGGGGAGCGTATTGAACAACGCAGACGGTGCACTTAAAAATTGTTAAGGCGGTCGGTTTTATGAAATATCTGTTTTCATTGCAGCTTAAAAACCATTGACGATGCCACAAATAAACACACCGGTATATAAAGATCCATGAGCTAAAATGTTCCTCGGGGCCATAGGTGTTGTGGCAAAATAACTGGCCATGAACTCCAAATGTCCAACCGGTGGTTAATGGCTAACTAGATGATGGGCCAGCTAGACTATGAGAGAGAGAGAGAGAGAGAGAGAGAGAGAGAGAGAGAGAGAGAGACAGAGGGAGGGAGGGAGGGAGGGGGAGAGAGAGAGAGAGAGAGAGAGAGAGAGAGAACACATGTGCCCCAGGCACTGGCTATTCTCCTCCACCCCCACCCTTCTTAACCTTAGGAGACCTTAATTATTTGTGCCCTGATTCTGATGTTCAAATTATCCTTGTGGCCAAAGCGTTTGCATGGCATGTGATAAGGAAAGAAGAGTACACCACCCGAATAGATGAGAAGGAATGGCAGTACTGTTGAAATTCCGAGTAGCACCTATGTTTACACGCCGAGAATCCCAATTAGCCCCTAGGATGAGTTCAAAGAACAGATCTAAATTTCTGACGCTATGACCCCAAAAGACATTAGATGAAAAAAAAAAAAAATGAAAAACAAAAACAAGAACTCCATCATCCTAGCACTTTGGGAAGCCTGGGTGAGAGGATCGCTGGAGGCCAGGAGTTTGAGGTGGCAGTGAGCTATGATGATGCCACTGCCCTTTAGCCTGGGAACCAGAGTGAGAGCCTGCCAAAAGAAGAGAAAAGAAAAGAAAAAGAGAGGAGAGAGAGAGAGAGAGAGAGAGAGAGAGAGAGAGAGAGAGAGATCCATTGCATTTCCTACCCTTTAGGTGACTGGGCCTCAGCAGGGCGATGTGAATTGACAAAGTTCGCGTTGCTAACAAATAAAACGGTGGGTTTCAAACTCTCAGTTTTCCCAATAAAGCATATCCCCCTACCCACCATACTGTGCCACCTCTGAGAGTATATACCCCACAGAGGAGAGCCGTGGAGGCCGTGCTTGGATAGACAGAGCCAACGGGTGGAGATCCTGGAGTCTGTGCTTTGCAGTCAGTCAGTGTAGAGGCACATGGAGCCAAACTGCTTGTGAGGAAAAATACCACATCCTAGGGAAACAGAGACATCTGCTATGGCCAGGTAAAATTTAGGAAAAGAAATAAAACGTCTCCTCCTCTGGCAGTGCTTTCTGGTCAGATACTGACCCCTTTGAGTCACAGATTCAGATACATCCTTTAATGTAAGGGTGGTCGACAAGTCACTCTTTGCAAGTTTCCCAAGTTCCTGGGATATACCCTACTTAGGAAGATGATCGCTTCTGGGAAAGGACCAGCCCTACAGAACTACACAAACACGACAGAAACCCACTCCTCTCCGTTGTGGAAGTCAAGATCAGCTTTTATGAAACCCACTAACCCCACACAAGAAGTAAAATAGGACCATACTGATAGATGCAATTTTAATCTTAGAGCAGAATGCGTGGTACTCCTTGTCGTCTTAGATACTGTCAACAGAAAGCATTCGGTGGATAAACAATCTCTAGCAGCTTTTCTGCAGAGATGAACCAACCTGTGTGTGTGGGGGGGGGGGGAGATGATAAAAAATGAGGATTGAGGACCAGATAATTGACTGAAAAAAAAAATACTTCCTGTTTCCTCAATACAAGCATTCATTTCAAGGGTATACCTGTATACCTAGGTGGAAAATGGAAGCAAGCTTTACAAAAAAAAAAAAAAAAAATCGCTGTGAGCCCCGTCAGAGGGTCCCTTCTTGTCTGGCTGACACTGGCAGCGGTAGTTAGGTGTCACCTAGTTGCCACTTTGATCAGACATGGGGATGGGTAAAGTCAGGTGATGTTGGGAGCTTAAGAGTGGACCCCACCCCCACCCCAGGTGTGGAGGTCAGCTTTGGAATCTGCTGCGGTGTAGAACACGGTTCTTCCTGGGCCCGCCAGCCCCGAGGCGGCTCTAGCCTCCAGCGGGTCTCCGTCCACCCCACCCACCCTGTTGTCCGCGGGAGGTGCCCCTCCTCCTGCTCCCTCCCTGCCTCCCCTCCCCCACTGTAGGCCTCTGCCCCGGTTTTTTTTTTTTTTTTTTTTCTTTTCCTTGTTTCTGTTTTATCTTGGTTTTTTTTTTTTTTGGTTTGTTTTTTTTTTAGGTTTATGGAATATCGTTTAAAAATTTAAATCACAGCCGGGTGCGGTGGTTCACGCCTGTAATCCTAGCTCTCTGGGAGGCCGAGGCGGGCGGATTGCTCGAGGTCGGGAGTTCGAAACCAGCCTGAGCAAGAGCGAGACCCCGTCTCTATTATAAATACAAATAAATTAATTGGCCAACTAATATATATAGAAAAAATTAGCCGGGCATGGTGGCGCATGCCTGTAGTCCCAGCTACTTGGGGAGGCTGAGGCAGGAGGATCGCTTGAGCCCAGGAGTTTGAGGTTGCTGTGAGCGAGGCTGACGCCATGGCACTCACTCTAGCCTGGACAACAAAGCGAGACTCTGTCTCAAAAAAAAAAAAAAATTTAAATCACAGAATGAATTCTAGAACAACTTGTGGCCTTTTATCATAGGCCGAGAACAATGTATTTACTCTTCCTGTGAATTTTCCTGTCCTGGAAGAAATGCAAAGTTGATCGTGACGGTTCCAAACCATCTTCCAGTTTCCCTGAGTCAGAAACACGGTGAACGCGGTGTATTCGACCGTGTCTCTGTGTGCGTGCACGTGGGTGTCTGTACTTATTCCTTTTCGGCAAAGAGCTCTTTGGTCTTATAGAGTCGGCCTTCCTTGGTCATGGACTGAGGCTGAACGGACTTAGCGATCGGATTTAAGGGACTTGACTACAGTAACCCGGGTCGGGGAAATTTTATTGATTCGAAAGTATACATTTCTAAATGAATAGAGTGAGTGACACATTCCCGCGGGGCCTCTGTCAGTGGATAGGTGTCCGGGACGGTCCTCCTGCAGCTTGTTGTGGTAGCTCAACATTGACTAGAGGAAAATCATTCATTTCCCTAATGATCGTAGATGAGTCTGCTGAATTTTTTATGATGTCGTGGAAACATATAAAACACCCTTCGTACTTAACATAGCCGACCGCAAAGTTTCTCCCAGGCACACACTATTTAACATCATGAGTTTCCCAGTGTAATAGAGGGAATGTTCTAGGGAGAGGAAAAAAATAAAATAAAGGACAGAAAGATTTTGTGTCCTTTTAAAACTTCCCCCCCACCCCCTGATTTTGGAAACTTGTAGTCTGGCCTCTATCCCCAAGAGGAGTTAAATCTTTTCTTAAAACTCCTGAGCGGTCCCCAGCCCCACAGGCCTTGTTTTTGGCCGAGCTGAGACCAGTGAAATGATTAACCACAATAATGGCTAAAGCGGACTGGATTTTATGATTCTTGGGTTTTCTGATTCTAAGATAGGAAGGCTTTCTCATCTATCATCTCTGCCCCCCTTCTTTGTCTCTCTTCTTCCTGCTGCCCTTTCTTTATTCTTCCTACCCTCCTTCTTTCTTTCTCATTCTCTCCTTTCTCTCTCTTTTCTGCTTTCCTTCCTTCCTTCCTTCCTTCCTTCCTTCCTTCCTTCCTTCCTTCCTTCCTTCCTTCCTTCTTTCTCTCTGTGTCATTCTCTGCTTTCTCTCTCTGTCTCTCCTTTCTTCTTTCCATCTCTCCTTAGTTTTCCTTCTTTCTCTCTTTTCACTTCCTTCCTTTTCCTTTTTTTCTTTCTCTCCTTCCTTCTCCTCATTCTGTTTCTCTCTTCCTGTCTTCTCTTTCCTCCTGTCTTTCTTATCTCTTTTCTGTGTCTCTTTTTTCTGTCTTTTCTTTTTTTTTTTTTTTTTTGAGACAGAGTCTCACTTTGTTGCCCAGGCTAGAGTGAGTGCCGTGGCGTCAGCCTAGCTCACAGCAACCTCAAACTCCTGGGCTCGAGTGATCCTTCTGCCTCAGCCTCCCGGGTAGCTGGGACTACAGGCATGCGCCACCATGCCCGGCTAATTTTTTTATATATATATCAGTTGGCCAATTAATTTCTTTCTATTTATAGTAGAGACGGGGTCTCGCTCTTGCTCAGGCTGGTTTTGAACTCCTGACCTTGAGCAATCCGCCCGCCTCGGCCTCCCAAGAGCTAGGATTACAGGCGTGAGCCACAGCGCCCGGCCTTGTCTTTTCTTATTTACTGTTATCTTCTTTCTGACTTTCCCTCTCTATCTCTTTTCTCTCTCTCTCTCTCTCTCTCTCTCTCTCTCTCTCTCTCTCTCTCTCTCTCTGCTGTGTTGTGGCCAATGCAGAGATGGGTTTGGTGGACGATTTCTGTGCTTGGGTCGACCCATCCTTTCTTTGACCCGAGTACTACCCAGGCAGGAGCCTGCTTAGCTTCCCAGATCAGATGACATTGGGCGCGTTTGGGGTGGTGTGGCCGTAGAGTGACCCGTCGTTTCTCGATACCTTTTATTATTATTTTTTGCTTTTTTTTTAATTTTAATTTTAATTTTTATTTTTCTGGGGGCCCCCTCTCTGGGGCCCCAAGAGAGGGGGGCCCCAGAAGTCGCCCCTATTATTATTTTTTGTACTTCACTGCTCTGGCTAGAACTTCCAGAAGAATAATGTGGACTAGAAGTGGATAGAGCGGCCCTGACATCCGATCTTTCAAAATCGAGTGTGATGTTAGCGGTGGGCTTTCGACGTATGGCCTTTATCGTGTTGAGGAAGTTTCCTCGTGTTCCTAGTTAACTGAGTGTTTATATCACGAAGGGATGCTGAATTGTGCTCGATGTTTTTTCTGCCTGTATTGATATGATCGTGCTGTTTTCTTCCTTTATGTTATCATCCCGGTGTATTATTTTGACTGATTTTCTTTCTTTTTTTTTTTTTGTGAGACAGAGTCTCGCTTTGTTGCCCAGGCTAGAGTGAGTGCCGTGGCGTCAGCCTAGCTCACAGCAACCTCAAACTCCTGGGCTCAAGCGATCCTCCTGCCTCAGCCTCCCAAGTAGCTGGGACTACAGGCATTCGCCACCATGCCCGGCTAATTTTTTGTATATATATTAGTTGGCCAATTAATTTCTTTCTATTTATAGTAGAGACGGGGTCTCGCTCTTGCTCAGGCTGGTTTTGAACTCCTGACCTCGAGCAATCCGCCCGCCTCGGCCTCCCAGAGAGCTAGGATTACAGGCGTGAGCCACCGCGCCCGGCTTTGACTGATTTTCTTATGTCGAGCCGAGTTTCCCTTGTGGGATATCGCGTCCGTGGGGAGTAGGGGGACCGCGTGTGATGCCTTCCGGGGCCCTTCCGGACTCTGAAACGATGGTCTCCCGAGGGGTTGCCCCGTGGTTTTCGAGGACACGTCTGGTGGCCGGCGCCGGTCGTGTTCGGGCTCCCTCTGGCGGCCGCTTTTATACGAGGCTCCCGTCCTCCGAAGCTCCGGCGCGGCGGGCAAAGGAGGAGAAGGTCGGCGACGTGGCCGGGGCTGAGTTCCGGGAGGCGGGCAGCCTTCCCGGGTCCTTGCGGTTCGCGCCTGTGCGCCGGCCGGGAGGTCTGTGAGCCGGAGCTTGGGCCGGCAGGTCTATGAGGGGAGGTGGCTGGTGTTGCGTTTCCCGGCTCGGCCGCCCGGGCGGGTCGTGGGGCTGCCCGGGCGGGTCGACCAGCACGCCGCCGCGTCTTTGTCGACCCGACCCACCCCGAGGGGACCGTGGGGGCGGACGGGAGAGGGGTTTGTCCGGCGACCGGCCGGCCGCCGTCCCGTGCGCGTCCCTCTGCCTCGGCCTCGCTCTCCCTACCCGCTTTCCCGGGGCCGGCACGGGAGACGGGGACGGCCCCGTGAGGGGCACGCGTGGCTGGGGTCCTTGCCGTTGAGCCCCGGTACGTGGTTTCCTCCGATCGTGCTGTTTTCTTCCTTTATGTTATCGCCCCGGTGTATTATTTTGACTGATTTTATGTCGAGCCGCGTTTCCCTTGTGGGGACCGGCCGCCGGGTGGTGTGGGTGGCCGGCGAGGGCGACCCCGGCCGGGCCGCGGCCGCTCGTGGGCCCCGGTCGCCCGGTCCGGATGTCTCCTTCCCGGGTCCCCCTGCCGGGGGTGGCCGGCGAGGGCGACCCCGGCCGGGCCTCGGCCGCTCGTGAGGCCCGGCCGTCCCGTCCCGATGTCTTCTCGAGTCCCCCGCGTTGGGGCCGGAGATCGGCCCCCGGGCGGCCGGCGAGGGCGTCCCCGGACGGCGCCCGACCCTCTGCGCCACGGGGGCCCTCGGGGTCGACCAGATGTCCGTAAGTGCCCCGTGTCTGTCGGCACTGGGGACGTGTTGGGGACGGGTGGCCGCGTCTGGGTTCGTGGGGTCGGGCGTGGTCGAGCGGCTCTTCCCCGGCCCCCGCGCGGTGTTTTCCATCGCCTCGGATCGTCATCTTCGGCCTGCAGGTTAGTGCTGACACGCTGTCCTTTGGCGACTAGCGTCGAGGGAGTCGGGCCTCCAACGCGGCGAAAGGGCTCTGGGTTGCCGGGGATTTGGCGGCACCGCCCGGCCCTGTTCCCCTCGAGCCGGGACCCGCCTGGGCCCGCGCGCCGGCTCTGGGGCGTTGGAGTGTCCCGACGGCGGTGTGCCGCCTCCGGTCCGTCTCCGGACTCTCGAGGGGCACCCGCCCGGGGGCGTTTGCGGCAACCCTCCGCGGAACCGCTGGCTCCGCGCCGCGCGTGTCAGGCGTCCTCGTCCTCGGGTTGTCTGCCGCCCTCCTGGGAGGCGGGGCCGGTGAGGCTGAAGCGGGCCCCTCTGATCGCTGTCCTTGCCGGCCCGGCCGTCCTCCCTGCTGCTCTTTCCCCCCCTCCGTGGGGGGGACCTGATCGATGTGGTGACGTCGCGCTCTCCCGGGCCTTGGACCGCGTGCCAGGCGAGGGACGGACCGCTCTGGTGAGCGGGGACCGCTCTTCTCGTTCTGCTCGCGCGGCGGCTCGCCTCTCCTCCCCCGCCCGCGGGCGTCGGGTGGGAGGGCGGGACCGCAACGGTCGCTCGGCCCGACCTCGCTACCCCGCCCTGTGCCCCCGTGGCCTTGGCGGGGATCGTTGGCTCTGTTGACGCGGCGGGCAGCCCTCGCTCTCTGCCCCTCGTGGCTGTGGCTTTGCGGGCGTCCCTCCCCGTGGCGGGGGGGGTCTGTCCCGCTCGCCCGGTCGCGCGCCTTTTCGGCGCGTGGTTCCCGGGTCTGTGGCCCTCTGTGGTGCTCCTGGAGCGTACCGGGTCGGTCCCCAAAGGTGCCCGAGACCGAGCGGCGGCTGTCGTCCTCGTTCCCGGCGTCCCTCTCTGGTCGCTGCCGCAGTGTGCCGCGTCGTGTCCCCGAGCAGTCCTGAATCGGGGGGTCGAGGCGGTCGAGCCGACGGGCGTCACCCCGTGCCGCGCGGGCGGGCGGGGTGCCGCTCTGTCAGTCCCCACGGCGTGCGTGGTGGACCCGGAAAGGCGAGAGCGGCGCGGTCCGTGCTCTTCTCTCCCCGCTTTTTTTGGGGGAGGGTCGTCGCACCGGGCCGCGTGGGCGAATCGTGGTCGGGGGGACTGTCCCGGCGCCTCGGTGCCGGCCGGTCCCCCCGGTGGTGGCCCCTGCCGTGGCCTCCCTCGGCGAGCCCCCTCTTCCGTTACTGCGGGGGAGGGATTTTTCGCTCGGAGACGAGGCGGCTGGATGAGGGGGGGCCCCGACCGCGAACGCTCAGAGATTGCCGCGGGTGCTTGTCGTGCCCATACCGCAGACCCCCCCACCCTCCCGGGCGTGCGTGAACGCCTCTGCCGGGGCCCAGTCGGGGACGACCGAGGGACGGGGACGATCCGTCTTCGGCGAGAAAAATCTTCTCTAGCGATCCTGGAGGCGTGCCTCTTTGGGGTACCGGATCCCCCAGCCCGCCGCCTCTCTGCGCGTCGTCAGCCGCCGCCCCCGTGGCGGCCAGTTGTGCGTGGGCAGAGTTCCCTCCTCCCCGCCGGGGGAGGAAG
>NW_027438970.1:62500-95000 GCF_040939455.1 Microcebus murinus | reverse complement strand
CAGCGCTAGCTGGGAAGGCTCCCTATGAACGTACTTATTTTTTATTTTGTGTGTGTATTTTTTCTGTGCGTACTTTTTAAAAATTCATTTATTTATTTTTTATTTCATTCATATATTTTTTAATTTACTTTTTATCTTTTTTTTAGTTTTTTTTTTATTTATTATTATTTTTTTTAAGGTTTTTTTTTTATTTTGGTATATTATGGGGGTACAGATTTTAAGGTTTCAATAAATGCCCATTTCCCCTTTATTTATTATTTTTTATTATTTTTTTTTTTTTATTTTTTTATTTTTTATTTTTTTTTGTTTTATCTCTCCCCCCCCCCCCCCCAGGTCGACCAGATGTCCGGTGACACTTGGTCTCTGTGGAGATGGATCTGTGCCCTGTCTGTGGTTTTGTTCACCCTAGTGGGCACCCTCCTCTGCTGCCTGGCCTAAGGTGCATGCACGCATGCATGCGTGCGTGCATTCTTCTTTTTTTTTTAACTTTTATTTTTATTTTTTCTTGTTTCCCCCACCCCCCGCCACACTCTTGTCTCGGTGGGTATGGAATGGGAGGAGAGGGCCCTGCTGCTTCTCTCTCTCTCCCTCCCTCCCTCCCTCCCTCCCTCCCCCCCTCCCTCCTGTTCTCGCTCTGGCTCTACCCTTTCTCTACTCCCACCGCCCTTTTTTCCTTCCTTTTTGTTCCAAACACACGGGTGATGGGGTGCACGTGCACGCGCAATCATCACCCTCAGGAACCCTAATGGGACCTGGGATGACTTTAATGTTTTTCTCCCCTCCCCGCCTCTCCCTCGCCGGCAACGATCACCCGGGCGGCGCGGGCGCTTCGCGGTGTGTTCCTCCGGGACTTTCCTTTTTTCCCCTTTCATTTGATTGATCTTCTCCTTTCCTTTTCCTACCTCCCTGGTTCCCCTTCAACCCTCGCTTCACGTCACACGGGGGATTTGCCGACACACTAGGAGGCACGTATCACACGAGCTGCTGTCACTTTGTCATGATGTTCTCGCTCCCGCTCCCTTTCACGGCGCTGAGAATGACCTCCTGGGCTCGGCTCGTGTGCCTGCCTGGGAATCGGCTGCTGCGGACGCCATGCCCCCACCCCATCCCAAGTCGACTCCGTGTTGCCCTCGGCCTCCATTGCCTCAGTGCCTTGAGGTCGACCAGATGTCTCTGGCGAATTGGGCCCTAGATGATGGTGGCTATGTGGTCGCTAGGTGTCGCTCTTGGATCAATATTCTCAGTATGACTTTTTCTTTCTTTCTTTCTTTCTTTCTTTCTTTCTTTCTTTCTTTCTTTCTCTCTCTCTCTCTCTCTCTCTCTCTCTCTCTCTCTCTCTCTCTCCCTCCCTCCCTCCCTCCCTCCCTCCCTCCCTCCCTCCCTCCCTCCCTCCCTCCTTCCTTCCTTCCTTCCTTCCTTTCTTTCTTTTTAAAGCCAGTGAAATTTACTAGTGGGGCATTGAATACCAACTTGAATGACACTAATGTGAATAAGTTCTGATGACTACCACTGGACCAGCCTTTTTTTCTATCTTTCTTTTTCCCCTTTTTTTAATGACCAAGACTGATGATGAACACTGCCTGCCTCTCTTACTCCACAGAGCTGATGGGTGAAGACCCCAGAGTGTGGCCTAGGCGGGACGTGTCTCCGTATTACAAAAACATTACTTCACTTTCATCTCCTGCACCCCACCCACACCCCACACCCCACAACCGCGACGCGGAACGGTGGTGATATGTATCTCCTCATCGACATCTTATGATTTATGGGACGGGGCCGGAGGAAATACTGGTCCTGTAGAAACACTCCCTCGCTCCACCAGTGGCTCTCTCGGCCAACTGGGGTCCTTCCTTGCGTCCCAGAACTTTATTCTGCTCTCCCTTCTGGTGGGTAGTAGTGCCGTAGTAGTATGGCGGCGGCGCTATAATTCTTCTATATCTTTTTCGGGGTGTGTGTGTGGGGGGGGGAATTTTAACTTTTTAAATGTATCACTGTAAAAACCAAAGATGCTAGCACTCTGGGAGGATCGCTCGACCTCAGGAGTTCGAGACCGGCCCTAGGCAGAGTGAGACCCCCGTCTCTACTAGAAATAGAAAGAAATCGGCCAAACGACTAAACGTAGAAAACCTTACTTGGGCACGGTGGCGGCGTGTGCCTGCGGGCCCGGCTACCTGGGTGGCCGAGGCAGAAGGATCGCTCCAGCCTAGGAGTTTGAGGTTGCCGTGAGCCGGGCTGACGCCGCGGCACTCTAGCCAGCCCGGGCGACGCGGCGACGCTCTGTCTCAAAAAACAAACAGACGGACACACGGAAAACAAAAACAAACATGATTTCATCGAGCTGTCCTTCCGCGGGATAGGGATGAATGACACTCAAAGGCCAAGGGGGAGGGGGAAGGAATCCTAGATGTTTTCCCTTTCGAGGCGATCGGAAGGAAGGCCAGCGTCTGGGTGTTTCCGTACACACCGCTCGTGTAAAATGGAAACCGTGAAGAATAAAAAGCGAAACGTAAAGCGTGGAGCCCGCCCGCCAGATGGTCCGTGGCAAGTGCGAGAGGATGGCTTTTTTAATTGCTCTCGTTCTCGTTCCACGATTTTAGTATGCGTTATTGATACATCGACTGTCTGCCGATGGAGAAGAAGCCAGACTCACTCTGTCGATGGAACGTCCCCGACCGCGGCCCGGAGAGCCCCACCGGAAGCCCCACCGGGAACCCCACAGCCCTTGAGCGAGTGCTCTCCCCGTGGTTGGGTTACAGCTTGCTTTTCTATGTTTCAGGGAGATGAGAATTATGTGTAAAGTCATCGAATGTGGGAATGTGGACCTCGGTTTGGCCCCAAAAGGCGAGACGTCTCCGAGCCGGGGATGACACGGTTTAAACTGGTAGTCGGATCCCTCGGTAACGGGTTAAGAAAGTGAAGCTTTCTCTAAACGCCTCCGATGTCTGCACAGAAGGAAGTCTGTTCACCTTAGACAAGCCACTCACTCGCGGGACCTGTTAAGGAAGTGGATGACCTGGGCCTGTGATGGGAGCTCCGTCTTGGAGGTAGTCTCCAAGGCGGGCTGATGAGTTACAAAGGACATCTTCGAGAAAGGAGGGGACGTGACCGGCCAGTTCTGACCTGCCTTCTCATGGGCAACAAATCAGCCTTTTAGGGTCTTTCTAGGGTCCCGGGGGAATCGGCACGTTCAGCCTGCTGGGGAGGGGGGGGGCGGTTAGATTAAGATTTTAATTCATGTCCCAACCTGTGTCGGTGGCGGTGGCGCGGCATCGGCATCGGCGAGAGCGGCGGCGGCGGCGGCGGCGGCGGCGGCGGCGGCGGCGGGAGCGGCGGGAGCGGCGGGAGCAGTTGTCATCTTCTTCATCACCGTCATCGCCTCCATAAAAACACCGAATGATGTCTCTCTATCCACGAAAGGTGTCAGTTTGCCTCCAGATGATAAAGGAGCCTTTCTCTAGGTCGGGCGATGGAGTTTTCCAAGTCTGCGCTTGATCCTGGTGATGCCACACCCACCACCTTTATAGCCACCGGCGGGGTCGGCCATCCCGCCAAGCCTCACCTACCACGCTTGGGCAACTATCCGGCCAGGAACGGTTGAGCCCTGGTGGCTTCCCTCCTGTTTGTCCCTGCTCCTAACTTAGGACCGACGGGAGGGGTCCTCGCATAGTATGCGCTTCTTCCAGCCGGCCTGCATTCGGCTTCCTCAAGCGTGCCTCCCGCCTCCCGCCTCCCGCCTCCCTCCTCCCGTCAGGGCCTGCCTCTTTCCTCTTGCCACCTCTTCCCAGCTTCGCCACTCCTTTGCTTGCCTTACACTCTCTGCCCAGGGCGAAGAAAGTGCCGTCGGTGGAGATGGCGGTGGCAGTGGTGACACTGACTCTCTTGAGAAGAAATGAATGTCTATCTATCTATTTATTTACACACAGGTGCACACACACGGCAAGCAAGCTCACCATATATACCGCTTATTCTCATTTGGGCGATCTTTCTTCACTGATCTCCACAGAGTCCAGTAGCCTACAAAGTAAATAAAGTCCTCAGAATCATACTCACATCCTCATGGTAATATCCATTTCTCTCTCTCTCTCTCTCTCTCTCTCTCTCTCTCTCTCTCTCTCTCTCTCTCTCTCCCTACCTCCCCCCCATATATATATGTGAATTTCTCTCTAAATATAATTTATCTCTCTCTATATATAAATTTTTCTCTCTCTATATATAAATATATATTTATATATAAATAAAGTCCTCAGAATATATATATATATATATATATATATATATAGATAGATAGATAGAGAGAGAGAGAGAGAGAGAGAAATTTTTTTTTGAGACAGAGTCTCACTTTGTTGCCCAGGCTAGAGTGAGTGCCATGGAGTCAGCCTAGCTCACGGCAACCTCAACCTCCTGGGCTCAAGCAATACTCCTGCCTCAGCCTCCCGAGTAGCTGGGACTACAGGCATGTGCCGCCATGCCCGGCTAATTTTTCTTTCTCTATATATTACTTGGCCAATTAATTTCTTTCGATTTATAGTAGACATGGGGTCTTGCTCTTGCTCGGGCTGGTTTGAACTCCTGACCTCGAGCAATCCTCCCGCTTCGGCCTCCCAGAGAACTAGGATTACAGGTGTGCTGGGCCTGAGAGAAATTTTTATCTCTCCCTCCCTTCTTATCTTTTTTATTCTATCTATAGCATATATATATATATATATATATATATATATATATATATATATATATAGAGAGAGAGAGAGAGAGAGAGAGAGAGAGAGAAATATTTATCTCTCCCTCCCTGCTTTTTCTGATAAGTTCCTTTTTGTTAATTTTTTATTTTTTATTTTTTATTTTTTTTTTTGAGACAGAGTCTCACTTTTGGTGCCAGGGCTAGAGTGCTATGGCTTCAGCTTAGCTCACAGCAACCTCAAACTCCTGGGCTCAAGTGATCCTTCTGTCTCAGTCTCCCGAGTAGCTGGGACTACAGACATGCACCACCATGCCCGGCTTATTGTGTGTGTGTGTGTGTGTGTGTGTGTGTGTGTGTGTGTGTTTAGTTGGCCAATTAATTTCTTTCTATTTATAGTAGAGACGGTCTTGCTCTTGCTCAGGCTGGTTTTGAACTCCTGACCTTGAGCAATCCACCCGCCTCGGCCTCCCAGAGTGCTAGGATTATAGGCATGGGCCACCACGCCCAACCCCTTTTGCTTAATTTTTTTTGTTTGTTTGTTTTTTTTTTTTTTTTTTTTGAGACAGAGTCTCACTTTGTTGCCCAGGCTAGAGTGAGTGCCGTGGCGTCAGCCTGGCTCACAGCAACCTCAATCTCCGGGGCTCAGCGATCCTTCTGCCTCAGCCTCCCGAGTAGCTGGGACTACAGGCATGCGCCACCATGCCCGGCTAATTTTTTTTTTGTATATATATTTTTATTTTTATTTTTTTTTCTTTTTTTTTTTGTTTTTTTGTTTTTTTAGACACTTCTTAGAAGTCAAGTATATATATTTTTAGTTGGTCAATTAATTTATTTCTATTTTTGGTAGAGACGGGGTCTCGCTCAGGCTGGTTTCGAACTCCTGACCTTGAGCAATCCGCCCGCCTCGGCCTCCCAAAGTGCTAGGATTACAGGCGTGAGCCACAGCGCCCGGCCCTTAATTTTTAATTATTATGGTACCTAATATTTGTATAGTTTTCGGGTGAGTGACAGGGTCTGTCTCCCTCTATCGAACAGGGTACACTGCATCCTTGGTCACTGCAACCTCAAACACCTGGGCTCCATCGATCCTCTTGCCTCAACCTCACGAGTCTCTAGGACTACAGCCGTTTGCCACCATACTTGCCTGATGCTGCTTCTCTCTCTCTCTCTCTCTCTCTCTCTCTCTCTCTCTCTCTCTCTCTCCCCCCCCCCCTCTCTCTCATTAATTTATTTTATTTGATTTTATTTTAGCCTGGTCAAGTGGAGCAGTGGGAGTGGAGAAGAAACAAAGGGATCTGTAACTGGTTCTGATCAATGAGCAATTCTTTCTTTCTTTCTTTCTTTCTTTCTTTCTTTCTTTCTCTCTCTCTCTCTCTCTCTCTCTCTCTCTCTCTCTCTCTCTCTCTCTCTCTCTCTCTCTCTCGATCTTCTCCAGCTCCTGAACTTGGATGATCCCTGTGCATCGGTCTCCCAACGCGCTAGGACTACAGGAGTGAAGCATAGTGTTCCAGGATAACCCTCATAATCTTTATAGGGTACACGTGATGCTTTGTGATACAGGCATACAATGTGAATTAATTGACTCAGGGTAATAGGGGGGATCCGTCACCTCAGGCAGCTAACATTTCTTTGTGTTGGGAACATTCCGATCTTTGGAGTTGTTTCACATTATACCCTACCTGACTGATGGTTCATTCGAGTCACTTTTTGATTTTTGGTTTGGTTTTCTTTTTGAGTCAGAGTCTCACTCTGTTGCCTGGACTAGAGTGCCGTGGCTTCCCAAACCTAGCTTCCCAAGAGGTTCCTTTGGTTTTGCACGTTTCTGTCTGATGACGTGAAAGAAGGAATGGAGACAGAAGTCAGCCATGGTTCTATGACATTGGGGAGCGTATTGAACAATGCGGAACGGTGCACGGAAAAATTGTTAAGGCGGTCGGTTTATGAAATATCTGTTTCACTGCAGCTTAAAGACCATTGACGATGCCACACATAAACACACCGGTATATAAAGATCCATGAGCTAAAATGTCCCTCGCGGCCATAGGTGTTGTGGCACAATAACTGGCCATGAACTCCAAATGTCCAACCGGTGGTTAATGGTTAACTAGTTGATGGGCCAGCTAGACTACAAAACAGAGAGACAGAGACACAGAGAGAGAGAGAGAGAGAGAGAATAATTCAGGAGTTGGTCACAAACAGAATGTCTCCAGGAGGAAATAAATTTTTCCAGGGAGGGAGCATGTGCCCCAGGCACTGGCTAGCCTCCTCCACCCCCACCCTCACTCTTGCTCAGGCTGGTGTGGAACTCATGACCTTGAGCTGCCCTCCTAACTCGGCCTCCCCGAGTGCTAGGATCACAGGCCTGAGCCACCGCCCTGGACCAGCCAAAATGTTGTTTTGAGCCTCACACAACACAGTAACCAAGGAACCCGCCGCCATGATGATGCTTCTTAGGGATCTATTTAGGCCTGGGTTACTTGTGACTCTCACTCAGCCTGCCTCCTTGTGTGTCTGAGGAGAACGGTGTTTGTCACAATGATCTTCACCCTACCGGATGCTTCTGGTAAAATTGACAGGAAATCTTAAGTGTGAGAGCACCGGCTAGACAGAAAATACATGTTCCTGCTCCATTGTTCTTCCTCCTCCTTTCTATCTGAATCTCTGAGCTCGCTTTCATTCACTTCAGATTTTCCAGGGTCTCTGGTTACCTCCTCTCCTTCTCCTCCTCTCGCATTGGGTCTGATGGGAAGGAAAAAAGGAAAAAAAAAAACATACCGAAAGAAAGCGGAACAACATCGGTGTCCGAAGACGCCGATCAAACATTGCCCACGAGCCGGCATTCCCTGTGCCAGTAAAGCGGAGAGGGCCGGCCGTCCTGAGGATGTGAGGGGCCCGGACAACATTGGACGGTCACCCCTAAAGTGTACAAAGCACACAGACGATGGCACGTGTGATTTCACTAAAGAGAACAATCAGTGACCTCTTTGCCCAGTTTGGCCTTAGCATACGAAAGGGAGGCAGAGGTGGAACAGGATGCTCGATTTTTTTACTCTGGAAACAGATGCTGGGCACTGAACTGACAACACCGGAATTTCTTACCCTCCTGGATATTCACACAGGCTCAGGGGAGGCCAAAATATAAAAACACAAAAAGGGATACTGAGCCTATAAGGTATGCCTAACACTCGGATTTTATGTTCTCTTGCCTTTTCACACCTGAGTGACACACAATAGCAAAGGATGGACACAGGCTTCCAAAAGGGTTGTCTGGGGCCCCTTTCCTTTCTTTTTTTTTTTTTTTTTTTTTTTGAGACAGAGTCTCGCTTTGTTGCCCAGGCTAGAGTGAGTGCCGTGGCGTCAGCCTAGCTCACAGCAACCTCAAACTCCTGGGCTCGAGTGATCCTTCTGCCTCAGCCTCCCGGGTAGCTGGGACTACAGGCATGTGCCACCATGCCCGGCTAATTTTTTATATATATATCAGTTGGCCAATTAATTTCTTTCTATTTATAGTAGAGACGGGGTCTCGCTCTTGCTCAGGCTGGTTTCGAACTCCTGACCTTGAGCAATCCGCCCGCCTCGGCCTCCCAAGAGCTAGGATTACAGGCGTGAGCCACAGCGCCCGGCCCTGCGGCCCCTTTCCTTTCTTAACCTTAGAAGACCTTAATTATTTGTGCCCTGAATCTGATGTTCAAATTATCCTCGTGGCCAAAGCGTTTGCGTGGCACGTGATAGGGAAAGAAGAGTACACCACCCGAATAGATGAGAAGGAATGGCAGTACTGCTGAAATTCCGAGTAGCACCTATTAGAATCCCAATTAGTCCCTAGGATGAGTTCAAAGAAGAGATCTAAATTTCTGACGCTATGACCCCAAAAGACATTAGATGAAAAAAAAAAAATGAAAAATAAAAACAAGAACTCCATCATCCTAGCACCTTGGGAAGCCTGGGTGAGAGGATCGCTGGAGGCCAGGAGTTTGAGGTGGCAGTGAGCTATGATGATGCCACTGTCCTTTAGCCTGGGAACCAGAGTGAGAGCCTGCCAAAAGAAGAGAAAAGAAAAGAAAAAGAGGGGGGGGGAGAAGGGAGAGAGAGAGAGAGAGAGAGAGAGAGAGAGAGAGAGAGAGAGAGAGAGAGAGAGAGAGAGAGAGATCCATTGCATTTCCTACCCTTTAGGTGACTAGGCCTCAGCAGGGTGATGTGAATTGACAAAGTTCACGTTGCTAACAAATAAAACGCTGGGATTCAAACTCTCAGTTGTCCCAATAAAGCATATCCCCCTACCCACCATACTGTGCCACCTCTGAGAGTATATACCCCACAGAGGAGAGCCGTGGAGGCCGTGCTTGGATAGACAGAGCCAACGGGTGGAGAACCTGGAGTCTGTGCTTTGCAGTCAGTGTAGAGGCACATGGAGCCATTCAAACTGCTTGTGAGGAAAAATACCACGTCCTAGGGAAACAGAGACATCTGCTATGGCCAGGTAAAATTTAGGAAAAGAAATGAAACGTCTCCTCCTCTGGCAGTGCTTTCTGGTCAGATACCGACCCGTTCGAGTCACAGATTCAAAACTTTCCCAAGTTCGTGGGATATAGCCTACTTAGGAAGATGATCGCTTCTGGGAAGGCACCAGCCCTACAGAACTACACAAACACGACAGAAACCCACTCGTCTCCGTTGTGGAAGACAAGATCAGCTTTTATGAAACCCACTAAACCCACACAAGAAGTAAAATAGGACCATACTGATAGATGCAATTTTAATCTTAGAGCAGCATGCGTGGTACTCCTTGTCGTCTTAGATACTGTCAACAGAAAGCATTCGGTGGATAAACAATCTTCAGCAGCTTTTCTGCGGAGATGAACCAACGTGTGTGTGTGTGTGTGTGTGTGTGTGTGTGTGTGTGTGTGTGTGAGGAGATGATAAATAATGAGGATTGAGGACCAGATAAATGACCAAAAAACCCACTTCGTGGTTCCTCAATACAAGCATTCATTTAAAGGGCATACTCGTACACCTAGGTGGAAAGTGCAAGCAGCTCAAAAAATAATAATAATAATAATAATAATTGCTGTGAGCCCCGGTTATGATATGGCAATAAGCGCTAGCCCTCGGAAGGTGTAAACCATATTCACTGTGGCTTACACCAATTTGGGATGTACAAAGATAAGCTTGAGCACCACCACCATCCAAAAATATGAACACCTAGCTAGCGATCCGGATCAGATGTAATAGAAAACAAAAAGCTCCCGCAGACACAAGAATGTGAGAACCCCAAAACACTGCAAAATAATTGAAAGAGTTTTATTGTGAGCCCAATGTCCGAGACCATGGCCCAGAGAGCTACACCCAAGAAGCCCTGCGCAAGTGGTCCCATTGTGGTGGGGCGGGTCACAGTTTAGCTTCATACGTTTTAGGGAGACAGGAATGACATGGGAAATCACAGATCGATATATGGAAGGGACATATTAGTCTGACCTGAAAAGGCAGGACATCTGGAAGTGGGGGGAGGGGGAGGCCAGGGTGCCCGGTGTACAGGTTTACAGCTGGGTTGAAAGATTCTTTGATTTGCAATTGATGAAAGAAATGAACTTCTGCCTAAAGGCTTGGAATGTTTTCAGTTAAGATAAGGATGTTTGCTAATCACAGGCCAGCTACCCGACATTTACCCAAAACTCAAGTGCTCTGTAGTGAAGCAAAGATGGTCCCTTCTTGTCTGGCTGACACTGGCACCGGTAGTTAGGTGTCACCTAGCTGCCACTTTGATCAGACATGGGGATGGGTAAAGTCAGGTGATGTTGGGAGCTTAAGAGTGGACCCCCCACCCCCACCCCAGGTGTGGAGGTCCGCTTTGGAATCTGCTGCGGTGTAGAACACGGTTCTTCCTGGGCCCGCCAGCCCCCGAGGCGGCTCTAGCCTCCAGCGGGTCTCCTTCCACCCCACCCACCCTGTTGTCCAAGGGAGGTGCCCCTCCTCCTGCTCCCTCCCTGCCTCCCCTCCCCCACCGTAGGCCTCTGCCCCGGTTTTCTTTTTTCTTTTTTTCTTTTCTTTTCCTTGTTTCTGTTTTATCTTGGTTTTTTTTTGTTTGTTTGTTTGTTTTTAGGTTTATGGAATATCGTTTAAAAATTTAAATCACAGAATGAATTCTAGAACAACTTGTGGCCTTTTATCATAGGCCGAGAACAATGTATTTACTCTTCCTGTGAATTTTCCTGTCCTGGAAGAAATGCAAAGTTGATCGTGACGGTTCCAAACCATCTTCCAGTTTCCCTGAGTCAGAAACACGGTGAACACGGTGTATTCGACCGTGTCTCTGTGTGCGTGCACGTGGGTGCCTGTACTTATTATTCCTTTTGGGCACCGCGCTCTTTGGTCTTACAGAGTGGGCCTTCCTTGGTCGTGGGCTGAGGCTGAACGGACTTAGCGATCGGATTTAAGGGACTTGACTACAGTAACCCGGGTCGGGGAAATTTTATTGATTCGAAAGTATACATTTCTAAATGAATAGGGTGAGTGACACATTCCCGCGGGGCCTCTGTCAGTGGATAGGTGTCCGGGGACGGTCCTCCTGCAGCTTGTTGTGGTAGCTCAACATTGACTAGAGGAAAATCATTCATTTCCCTAATGATCGTAGATGAGTCCGCTGAATTTTTTATGATGTCGTGGAAACATATAAAACACCCTGCGTACTTAACATAGCTGACCGCAAAGTTTCTCCCAGGCACACACTATTTAACATCATGAGTTTCCCAGTGTAATAGAGGGAATGGTCTAGGGAGAGGGAAAAAAAGACAGAAAGATTTTGTGTCCTTTTAAAACTTCCCCCCCACCCCCTGATTTTGGAAACTTGTAGTCTGGCCTCTATCCCCAAGAGGAGTTAAATCTTTTCTTAAAACTCCTGAGCGGTCCCCAGCCCCACAGGCCTTGTTTTTGGCCGAGCTGAGACCAGTGAAATGATTAACCACAATAATGGCTAAAGCGGAGAACCCTCCCTTTATGTATTTTTTAACATCTATTTGTTTATTTATTCATTCATTCATTCATTCATTTAATTTTTTGAAACTGAGTCTCTCTTTGTTGCCCAGGCTAGAGCGAGTGCCGTGGCGTCAGCCTAGCTCACGGCAACCTCAGGCTCCTGGGCTCAAGCGATCCTCCTGCCTCAGTCTCCCAAGTAGCTGGGACTACAGGCACGCGCCACCATGCCCGGCTAATTTTTTCTATATATACATTAGTTGGCCAATTAATTTCTTTCTATTTATAGTAGAGACGAGGTCTCGCTCTTGCTCGGGCTGGTTTCGAACTCCTGACCTCGAGCGATCCGTCCGCCTCGGCCTCCCAGAGTGCTAGGATCACAGGCGTGAGCCACCATGCCCGGCCAGAACCCTCCCTTTAAAAGCTCTGTATTTCTGCCTAGGCCTATGGTCAGGAAAGTTGGGGGTTTGAGATGAGAAGGTCTACCGTACTTCCTCCTTTGCCGGCAAAGTAGACTCCCTCTCTCTTTCCTCCTCCGACTGCTGGTCCTCCTCATTCGGCCTCGTGGACAAGTGACCGACGACCTTTTGGTAACACCAAGACTTATAAGTTATGTTATTGATTTTTGTTTTGCTTTTTATTTTTATTTTTTTCTGGGACAGGATTTCTTTCACTCTGTCATCTCCCAGGCCGCCATGGCCTGATCGTAGCTCACGGCAACCTCCAACTCCAGGGCTCAAGTGATCCTCTCCACCTCAGCCTTCTGAGTAGCTGGGACTGTAGGCAAATGCTGCCACACCCGGAGTCATTATTTTTTCCTTTTTTTTTTGGTACAGATGGGGTCTCACCGTGTTACCCAGGCTCATCTCCGACTCCTGGGCTCGAGCCGTGCTCCCATCTCTGCCTCCCGAGTCGCTGGGATCACAGGCGTGAGCCGCCAGGCCCAGCCAGATTATTTAAAGGCGAGCTGCTTGCTATCCTGATATGAAAACCCCAAATGAGCGAGTTTCAGGCACCAAACAGAGGGAGTCCCCACACTGCATCGTCACGATCATCGAGGACGGCTCACAAAAATGCTGGGATATGGGCACGCAGTGGTGATCAAGGGGATATATTCTAGTGGAATAGCAGACAGATAGAATTTCCCCAAAACACTAAATATCAGAAAGGCACAGCACTAAATGGCGGACAGACTTCCATTCCCTTGCGTCATGGTGGGCAGCTTAGTTTCTTCCTACTCCCACAGTCTGATTAAAGCCCGACCTAGAAAATGTCTACATCTGATCCAAATCTATCAAGACAATGGAAGGGGGGAAACTGAGGGAGGAATACAGGACAAGGAAGGAAGAAGCAAAACAAGGGAGAAGGGGAAAATGGAGGAGGTGGAGGAGGAGGAGGAGGAGGAGGAGGAGGAGGAGGACGGGGAGAAAACTGCCTCCCCTGCCTCCATGTTACCCAATAATAAATGAAGATTGGCCACTTCCCTCCTCTCCCACCCTCTAACTATGCCTGGAGGTGTATTGTACACCTATGGTCCAAAGAAATGTGCAGCTACTTATAATAATTGAAGAAATGCGGTATAATAGGTTTCTGTGTAGTGGGACGCCTGTCGAGGGCACTTACCGTGAATGGAGCTCGCAGGGTGGGAGGTTGCCCTGGGTGAGCCTGTGAGTTAGTAGTAAGGGGTCAGTGAATGTGAAGGCCTGGGACGTGACCGTACACTACTGTAGGTTTTATAAGCCCTGGACACCTAGGCCACCATAAATTTATCTTCAGAAATTTCTTTCTCCAATGATACGTGAATCTTAGCTTACTGTCAGTGTTTTCACTTCATAGAGTTTTCCATAGTTTTTAACTTTTGGACTCCTTTGTAACACCACGACTTAAAACACAAACACACTGCAATGACTATACACAGATATTTCCTTTCTTTGTGTCCTTATTTATTCTGTAAGCTTTCCCCTACTTTTCAAGTTTTTATTGTTCTGTTCACTTTTCTTTTTATTTATTTTCATTTTTATTTTATTTATTTATTTATTTATTTATTTATTTATTTATTTATTTTTGAGACAGGGTCTCACTTTGTTGCCCAGGCTAGAGTGAGTGCCGTGGCGTCAGCATGGCTCACAGCAACCTCAAACTCCTGGGCTCAAGCAGTCCTCCTGCCTCAGCCTCCCAAGTAGCTGGGACTACAGGCATGCGCCACCATACCCGGCTAATTTTTTCTATATATATTAGTTGGCCAATTAATTTCTTTCTATTTATAGTAGAGACGGGGTCTTGCTCTTGCTCAGGCTGGTTTCGAACTCCTGACCTCGAGCAATCCGCCCGCCTCGGCCTCCCGGAGTGCTAGGATTACAGGCGTGAGCCACCGCGCCCGGCCTCATTTTTATTTTTTTTTGAGACAGAGTCTCACTTTGTTGCCCAGGCTAGAGTGAGTGCCGTGGCGTCAGCCTGGCTCACAGCAACCTCAACCTCCTGGACTCAAGCGATCCTCCTGCCTCAGCCTCCCAAGTAGCTGGGACTACAGGCATGCGCCGCCATGCCCGGCTAATTTTTCTTTCTCTATATATTACTTGGCCAATTAATTTCTTTCTATTTATAGTAGAGACGGGGTCTCGCTCTTGCTCGGGCTGGTTTCGAACTCCTGACCTCGAGCCATCCGTCCGCCTCGGCCTCCCAGAGTGCTAGGATTCCAGGCGTGAGCCACCGCACCCGGCCAGTTCCATTCACCGCTTTTCAAAGAGAGAGAGAGAGAGAGAGAGAGAGAGAGAGAGAGAGAGAGAGAGAGAGAGAGAGAGAGAAGAGAAGAGAAGAGAAGAGATAGACACACATGAATATGTTTCCTAAGTCAACTAAGGAAGGGGGCCAAGTCAAGGTTCTCAGGGAGCCACCAATCATGAACTGGTCAGGCTCAGAATCAGTATTGCAGAGTGGCTGTGGACCCTGGGGACCTGGACGGACTACCTGGATGACACTCCCTTTTTGGTAACTTGGCAATTCATAAATACTCTTGTGGCCTGGCGCAGTAGCTCACGCCTGTAATCCTAGCACTCTGGGAGGCCGAGGTAGACGGATCGCTCGAGGTCAGGAGTTTGAAACCAGCCCGAGCAAGAGCGAGACCTCATCTCTACTATAAATAGAAAGAAATTAATTGGCCGACTAAAAGATATATAGTAAAAATTAGCTGGACATGGTGGTGCATGCCTGTCATCAATCCCAGCTACTAGGGAGGCTGAGGAAGAAGAATTGCTTGAGATCAGGAGTTTGAGGTTGCTGTGAGCTAGACTGACGCCACGGCACTCTAGCTGGGGCAACAGAGTGAGACTCTGTCTCAGAAATCAATCATTCAATCAATCAATCAATCAATCCCCTTGTGCCTCAGCCTCTTCATCTGGAAATGGAAAAAAAAAAATAACACCACAGGGATATTGTGCAGAGTGAAAAAGCAAATGCAGGCAAAGCACACGTGTGGCAAACCTGAAGCCTTCAGTCGTGGTTACAGTAATTGTTATGGGATCATCTTCCTATGTTCTTTTAAAGATTGCTAGAACCTTCCAGAAGATGAGAATAGGCTCCTCCTGAGCAAGTCTCGGCTATAAAGTCTCAGGCACGTTGAGCATGTGGCACTGAAGGCGGTATAATAAACCTGATCCCATCCTGGAATATTATGTTCCTGTAGGACCCAAAATCATAGAAGGTATGAGAAATCCTACCTTGTATCAGTTTCACAAAAACCCCTATGATTGGGTACTCACACGTGCGCATGCGCGGGCGGACACACACACACACACACACACACACACACAGCCCAAACTTTTTTTATTTTATTTATTTTATTTTATTTTATTTTATTTTTTTTTTTTTTTGAGACAGAGTCTCGCTTTGTTGCCCAGGCGTCAGCCTGCCTGGCTCACAGCAACCTCAATCTCCGGGGCTCAGCGATCCTACTGCCTCAGCCTCCCGAGTAGCTGGGACTACAGGCATGCGCCACCATGCCCGGCTAATTTTTTGTATATATATTTTTAGTTGGTCAATTAATTTATTTCTATTTTTGGTAGAGACGGGGTCTCGCTCAGGCTGGTTTCGAACTCCTGACCTTGAGCAATCCGCCCGCCTCGGCCTCCCAAAGTGCTAGGATTACAGGCGTGAGCCACCACGCCCGGCTTTATTTTTATTTTTTGAGACAGTCTGGCTCTGTTGCCTTGGCTAGAGTGCCGTGGCGTCAGCCTACCTCACAGCAACCTCTAACTCCTGGGCTCCAGTGACCCTCCTGCCTCAGCCTCCTGACTAGCTGGGACTACAGGCATCTGCCACCATGCCCAGCTAATTATATATATATATATATATTTTTTTTTTTTTTTCCTTAGTTGTCCAGATACTTTCTTTCTATTTTTAGTAGAGACAGGGTCTCACTCTTGCTCAGGCTGGTGTTGAACTCCTGATCTTGAGGGGCCCTCACACCTCAGGCTCCCAGAGTGCTAGGATTACAGGCCTGAACCACCGCCCCGGACCAGCCAAAACGTTGTTTTGAGCCTCACACAACACACTAACCAAGGAACCCACCGCCATGATGCTTCTTAGGGATCTATTTGGGCCCGGGTTACTTGTGACTCTCACTCAGCCTGCCTCCTTGTGTGTCCGAGGAGAACGGTGTTTGTCACAATGATCTTCACCCTACCGGATGCTTCTGGTAAAATTGACAGGAAATCTTAAGTGTGAGAGCACCGGCTAGACAGAAAATACATATTCCCGCTCCATTGTTCTTCCTCCTGCTTTCTATCTGAATCTCTGAGCTTGCTTTCATTCACTTCAGATTTGCCAGGGTCTCCGGTTACCTCCTCTCCCACCTGTGTCGCACTGGGTCTGATGGGAAGGAAAAAAGGAAAAAAACATATGGAAAGAAAGCGGAACAACATCGGTTTCTGAAGACGCCGATCAAACATTGCCCACGAGCCGGCATTCCCTGTGCCAGTAAAGCGGAGAGGGCCGGCCGTCCTGAGGATGTGAGGGGCCCGGACAACATTGGACGGTCACCCCTAAAGTGTACAAAGCACACAGACGATGGCACGTGTGATTTCACTAAAGAGAACAATCAGTGACCTCTTTGCCCAGTTTGGCCTTAGCATACGAAAGGGAGGCAGAGGTGGAACAGGATGCTCGATTTTTTTACTCTGGAAACAGATGCTGGGCACTGAACTGACAACACCGGAATTTCTTACCCTCTTGGATATTCACACAGGCTCAGGGGAGGCCAAAATATAAAAACACAAAAAGGGATACTGAGCCTATAAGGTATGCCTAACACTCGGATTTTACGTTCTCTTGCCTTTTCACACCTGAGTAACACGCAATAGCAAAGGATGGACACAGGCTTCCAAAAGGTTTGTCTGGGGCCCCTTTCCTTTCTTAACCTTAGGAGACCTTAATTATTTGTGCCCTGAATCTGATGTTCACATTATCCTCGTGGCCAAAGCGTTTGCGTGGCACGTGATAGGGAAAGAAGAGCACACCACCCGAATAGATGAGAAGGAATGGCAGTACTGCTGAAATTCCGAGGAGCACCTATTGGAATCCCAATTAGTCCCTAGGATGAGTTCAAAGAACAGATCTAAATTTCTGACGCTATGACCCCAAAAGACATTAGATGGGAAAAAAAAAAAAAATGAAAAACAAAAACAAGAACTCCATCATCCTAGCACTTTGGGAAGCCTGGGTGAGAGGATCGCTGGAGGCCAGGAGTTTGAGGTGGCAGTGAGCTATGATGATGCCACTGCCCTTTAGCCTGGGAACCAGAGTGAGAGCCTGCCAAAAGAAGAGAAAAGAAAAGAAAAAGGGGGGGGGCAGAGAGAGAGATCAATCTATCCATTGCATTTCCTACCCTTTAGGTGACTGGGCCTCAGCAGGGCGATGTGAATTGACAAAGTTCGCGTTGCTAACAAATAAAACGGTGGGGTTCAAACTCTCAGTTTTCCCAATGAAGCATATCCCCCTACCCACCATACTGTGCCACCTCTGAGAGTATATACCCCACAGAGGAGAGCCGTGGAGGCCGTGCTTGGATAGACAGAGCCAACGGGTGGAGATCCTGGAGTCTGTGCTTTGCAGTCAGTCAGTGTAGAGGCACATGGAGCCATTCAAACTGCTTGTGAGGAAAAATACCACGTCCTAGGGAAACAGAGACATCTGCTATGGCCAGGTAAAATTTAGGAAAAGAGGCCGGGCGCGGTGGCTCACGCCTGTAATCCTAGCTCTCTGGGAGGCCGAGGCGGGCGGATTGCTCGAGGTCAGGAGTTCGAAACCAGCCTGAGCAAGAGCGAGACCCCGTCTCTATTATAAATACAAATAAATTAATTGGCCAACTAATATATATAGAAAAAATTAGCCGGGCATGGTGGCGCATGCCTGTAGTCCCAGCTACTTGGGGAGGCTGAGGCAGGAGGATCGCTTGAGCCCAGGAGTTTGAGGTTGCTGTGAGCTAGGCTGACGCCACGGCACTCACTCTAGCCTGGGCAACAAAGTGAGACTCTGTCTCAAAAAAAAGAAAAGGAAAAAAAAAATTTAGGAAAAGAAATAAAACGTCTCCTCCTCTGGCAGTGCTTTCTGGTCAGATACCGACCCCTTCGATTCACAGATTCAGATACATCCTTTAATGTAAGCGTGGTCGACAAGTCACTCTTTGCAACTTTCCCAAGTTCCTGGGATATACCCTACTTAGGAAGATGATCGCTTCTGAGAAGGCACCAGCCCTACAGAACTACACAAACATGACAGGAACCCACTCCTCTCCGTTGTGGAAGACAAGATCAGCTTTTATGAAACCCACTAACCCCACACAAGAAGTAAAATAGGACCATACTGATAGATGCAATTTTAATCTTAGAGCAGCATGCGTGGTACTCCTTGTCGTCTTAGATACTGTCAACAGAAAGCATTCGGTGGATAAACAATCTTCAGCAGCTTTTCTGCGGAGATGAACCAACGTGTGTGTGTGTGTGTGTGTGTGTGTGTGTGTGTGTGTGTGTGAGGAGATGATAAATAATGAGGATTGAGGACCAGATAAATGACCAAAAAACCCACTTCGTGGTTCCTCAATACAATCATTCATTTAAAAGGCATACTCGTACACCTAGGTGGAAAGTGCAAGCAGCTCAAAAAATAATAATAATAATAATAATTGCTGTGAGCCCCGGTTATGATATGGCAATAAGCGCTAGCCCTCGGAAGGTGTAAACCATATTCACTGTGGCTTACACCAATTTGGGATGTACAAAGATAAGCTTGAGCACCACCACCATCCAAAAATATGAACACCTAGCTAGCGATCCGGATCAGATGTAATAGAAAACAAAAAGCTCCCGCAGACACAAGAATGTGAGAACCCCAAAACACTGCAAAATAATTGAAAGACTTTTATTGTGAGCCCAATGTCCGAGACCATGGCCCAGAGAGCTACACCCAAGAAGCCCTGCGCAAGTGGTCCCATTGTGGTGGGGCGGGTCACAGTTTAGGGAGACAGGAATGACATGGGAAATCACAGATCGATGTATGGAAGGGACATATTAGTCTGACCTGAAAAGGCAGGACATCTGGAAGTGGGGGGAGGGGGAGGCCAGGGTGCCCGGTGTACAGGTTTACAGCTGGGTTGAAAGATTCTTTGATTTGCAATTGATGAAAGAAATGAACTTCTGCCTAAAGGCTTGGAATGTTTTCAGTTAAGATAAGGATGTTTGCTAATCACAGGCCAGCTACCGGACATTTACCCAAAACTCCAGTGCTCTGTAGTGAAGCAAACGGTTAAGCTTTGTCTTGCCTGGCCTTAGGCCCCTCAGCCATTCGCTATCTCATTGTTACAAAAAATGACTCCATCTGGGAGGGGCGTCTGACTTCCCCTGTCCTTGTGGCCCACAGCTCAGGTTTAAAGGTTTTCTGGGGTTCCCTGGGCCAATTAGGGGATGGGGGTCCATTCAGTCCGCTGGTGGTGGGGGCCGGGGAGCGGCTTAAGATTTTATTTGAGTTCGTAGACTCCAGAAATGGTGTTTCCCCAGGAAAGAAATAACGGAGTTCGTGACAAGCTCTTTTCATTCAGTTGGTCTGGGCCCCGAAGTCGTCTTCCCATCGCCACCCCTCCCCTCCCTTGCCCTCCCCTGGGGCCAGAGCCAGGGCGGAAAGGCCCGAGAGGAGAGGCGCGCGGGGGAGGTGCCACTCAGGCTCCTCCGGGCCCCACGGTAACCCTGCCGCTGCGACCGACCGCTTCGCCCGAGGAGGAGGCGGTGCCCAGGAAGTCGCGCTTCTGCCCCTGGGGTTTGCTGGCAGGCCGGGGGCAGGGTAGGAGCTCCGGGCCGAGAGGAAACCCCTAGCCTGGCCGCCCAGGTGGACCCGCCCCGGTGGAGCCCTTCCCCCACCCCTCCTCTCCCCACCTCCTTCCTCCCTTCACCCGCACGCGGCCCCGCCCCCGCACCGCGCTGACTGCGCGTGGGCGCTCGCCCTCAGCCAGCCGCCCGGGGCTTCTCTCGGCAGAGCCGCTCCGCTTTCAGCTGCGCCCCCGCCCTGCCCCGGGGGCTGCCTGCCCCTTTCAAGCCTGGGCCAGGGCCGGGGCACAGCGCATGGGGGAGGGGAGGGAGTGTGGGTCGGCCCCTTGAGACGTGTGTGTGTGTGTGTGTGTGTGTGTGTGTGTGTGTGTGTGTGCGCGCGCGCGCGTGTGGTGTGGTGGGGGCTAAATAGGTCAGTCGGTCTCCTATCTCAGGAAAACCCCCAAGCCCTTGTAGAACTGCCACCGCCCGCCGCTACCCGTGGGGGCTGGGACCTCACTTTGTGTCCTCCTCCTGGCCCAGTCCAAGGGTGCTGGGCTGCTAAACAGATCCCCCCCGCCCCCCCCCCCTCGTGGGAGAAAGGCAGAAAGGGCCCAGGCCTGACTGGCACTGGGTTGGACCCAACTACCCTAGGGTATGGACTTGTTAAAAATTTGTGATTGGATTTTGGATTAGAAGTTCATTTAGGTAATTTCACTAATGAATGTGCAGTAAAGAGTTTCATAATATATCTGTGAGGGTAGCAACCGAAAGAGAATCTGAAAGCCGACGAAATAGGAGAGGAAAGGTATATGAAGCTTCCTCACCACCTGAAGCCAACATTACAATCCAAGTCTTTCCAGAAATGGCAAAAACAGACAGACAGACAGACAAACAAACCAATGATAATGATAGTACTCTGCATAAGAGTCTGCTCATTATAGAAAGTACCCAGAGAAGGTTCACCTGCGTGTGATGAGTGGCATTCAGAAAAATGAGGCCTGTCGTGCAGGTCTGGGTGTGACTCCATATCCCCAGACATCCAGTGCCACCGGCAACATCTCTACATCTAACCCATATAACCTCAGAAGCAACAGGACACATTCTGGTCCCATACTCCCCTCGATGACATGACATTATTCTTGAATCCTCTCCTGTCTCAGACTCTCAAAGTTTCCTCCAGTGTGTTCACACAGATCAGACCTTTGGTCTGAGACCTCAGAGTTTCTATTCTTGGCCAGGCCACACGCTTGTACTTTGAGTGATCATTTAACTGACCCCTGTGGACCAGGGACAGCACTCATGCTTCCAAGGCAAAAGCCCAGAGGAAAAGCCACATATGACCCCCCTCCCCCTTTACATCTAGATAACCAAGACCAGGATTGTCTTAGCGCCAATGACTACTTGGAGACCAAAGGACGTTCACGAGGGACTGAGGAGGTGAGGAGGCGTGCCATCTGAACCTCAGAGAGAGAGAGAAAGAGAGAGAGAGAGAGAGAGAGAGAGAGAGAGAGGCTCAAGGCAGTGACCACAACCAGAGTCCTCACAGATATTTATTGAAGTATGATAATAGGGGAGGAGACAGGAATGAAGAAATAGGAGGAAGTTACTGAGAGGTTAATAATGCAAAGAAGGAACATAGGAGGTACAAGGTGTAGTTTCCTTCTGCTAGGAGACTTTTGCTGCTAATTGCGACCACATCTGTTGCTGTTTTCAGCAGGTGCTGTATGCAGTGCTGACATCCAAGATGCCCTGACGGCTTTTGCCTCAAGGGGTCTGACCCATAGTTTCCTACATAGAATCGACTTAAAACCATTCATGGTTATCATTGTATCTGACTGCACTCCCTATGAGTCGATATCCTTACTGGAGAAGGCAACAGTAAGAGGCACTGCACCTGGCCCCTTTGTCTTAATTTTTAATTATTAGGGTGCCTAATATTTGTATAGTTTTCAGGTGAGTGACAGGGTCTGTCTCCCTCTATCGAACAGGGTACACTGCATCCTTGGTCACTGCAACCTCAAACACCTGGGCTCCATCGATCCTCCTGCCTCAGCCTCACGAGTCGCTGGGACTACAGGCGTGTGCCACCATACTTGCTTCATGCTGCTTCTTCTCTCTCTCTCTCTCTCTGTCTCTCATTATTTTATTTGATTTTATTTTAGGCTGGTCAAGTGGAGCAGTGGGAGTGGAGAAGGAACCAAGGGATCTGTAACTGGTTCTCATCAATTAGTTGTAAACACCACTGCACTCAGAGCAATCTTTCTTCTTTCTTTCTTTCTTTTCTTTCTTTCTTTCTTTCTTTCTTTCTTTCTTTCTTTCTTTCTTTCTTTCTTTCTTTCTTTCTTTCTTTCTTTCTTTCTTTGTCTCAAAATATTGATCAGGAACTTCTCCAGCTCCTGAACTTGGGTGATCCCTGTGCATCGGTCTCCCAATGTGCTAGGACACAGGAGTGAAGCACCGCACCCGGCCTCATAGTGTTCTAGGATAACCCTCATAATCTTTATAGGGTACACGTGATGTTTTGTGATACAGGCATATAATGTGAATTAATCGACTCAGGGTAATAGGGGGAATCCATCACCTCAGGCAGCTAACATTTCTTTGTGTCGGGAACATTCTGATTCCAGTCTTTGGAGTTGTTTCACATTATACCCTACCTGACTGATGGTTCATTCGAGTCACTTTTTTTTTTTTTTTTTTTTTTGAGACAGAGTCTCCCTTTGTTGCCCAGGCTAGAGTGAGTGCCGTGGCGTCAGCCTGGCTCACAGCAACCTCAATCTCCGGGGCTCAGTGATCCTACTGCCTCAGCCTCCCGAGTAGCTGGGACTACAGGCATGTGCCACCATGCCCGGCTAATTTTTTGTATATATATTTTTAGTTGGTCAATTAATTTATTTCTATTTTTGGTAGAGACGGGGTCTCGCTCAGGCCGGTTTCGAACTCCTGACCTTGAGCAATCCGCCCGCCTCGGCCTCCCAAAGTGCTAGGATTACAGGCGTGAGCCACCACGCCCGGCCCGAGTCACTTTTTTTGATTTCTGTTTTGTTTTGTTTTTGAGTCAGAGTCTCAATCTGTTGCCTGGACTAGAGTGCTGTGGCATCAACCTAGCTTCCCAAAAGGTTCTTGTGTTTTTGCATGTTTCTGTCTGATGACGTGAAAGAAGGAATGGAGACAGAAATCAGTGATGGTTCTATGACATTGGGGAGCGTATTGAACAACGCAGACGGTGCACTTAAAAATTGTTAAGGCGGTCGGTTTTATGAAATATCTGTTTTCATTGCAGCTTAAAAACCATTGACGATGCCACAAATAAACACACCGGTATATAAAGATCCATGAGCTAAAATGTTCCTCGGGGCCATAGGTGTTGTGGCAAAATAACTGGCCATGAACTCCAAATGTCCAACCGGTGGTTAATGGCTAACTAGATGATGGGCCAGCTAGACTATGAGAGAGAGAGAGAGAGAGAGAGAGAGAGAGAGAGAGAGAGAGAGACAGAGGGAGGGAGGGAGGGAGGGGGAGAGAGAGAGAGAGAGAGAGAGAGAGAGAGAGAACACATGTGCCCCAGGCACTGGCTATTCTCCTCCACCCCCACCCTTCTTAACCTTAGGAGACCTTAATTATTTGTGCCCTGATTCTGATGTTCAAATTATCCTTGTGGCCAAAGCGTTTGCATGGCATGTGATAAGGAAAGAAGAGTACACCACCCGAATAGATGAGAAGGAATGGCAGTACTGTTGAAATTCCGAGTAGCACCTATGTTTACACGCCGAGAATCCCAATTAGCCCCTAGGATGAGTTCAAAGAACAGATCTAAATTTCTGACGCTATGACCCCAAAAGACATTAGATGAAAAAAAAAAAAAAATGAAAAACAAAAACAAGAACTCCATCATCCTAGCACTTTGGGAAGCCTGGGTGAGAGGATCGCTGGAGGCCAGGAGTTTGAGGTGGCAGTGAGCTATGATGATGCCACTGCCCTTTAGCCTGGGAACCAGAGTGAGAGCCTGCCAAAAGAAGAGAAAAGAAAAGAAAAAGAGAGGAGAGAGAGAGAGAGAGAGAGAGAGAGAGAGAGAGAGAGAGAGATCCATTGCATTTCCTACCCTTTAGGTGACTGGGCCTCAGCAGGGCGATGTGAATTGACAAAGTTCGCGTTGCTAACAAATAAAACGGTGGGTTTCAAACTCTCAGTTTTCCCAATAAAGCATATCCCCCTACCCACCATACTGTGCCACCTCTGAGAGTATATACCCCACAGAGGAGAGCCGTGGAGGCCGTGCTTGGATAGACAGAGCCAACGGGTGGAGATCCTGGAGTCTGTGCTTTGCAGTCAGTCAGTGTAGAGGCACATGGAGCCAAACTGCTTGTGAGGAAAAATACCACATCCTAGGGAAACAGAGACATCTGCTATGGCCAGGTAAAATTTAGGAAAAGAAATAAAACGTCTCCTCCTCTGGCAGTGCTTTCTGGTCAGATACTGACCCCTTTGAGTCACAGATTCAGATACATCCTTTAATGTAAGGGTGGTCGACAAGTCACTCTTTGCAAGTTTCCCAAGTTCCTGGGATATACCCTACTTAGGAAGATGATCGCTTCTGGGAAAGGACCAGCCCTACAGAACTACACAAACACGACAGAAACCCACTCCTCTCCGTTGTGGAAGTCAAGATCAGCTTTTATGAAACCCACTAACCCCACACAAGAAGTAAAATAGGACCATACTGATAGATGCAATTTTAATCTTAGAGCAGAATGCGTGGTACTCCTTGTCGTCTTAGATACTGTCAACAGAAAGCATTCGGTGGATAAACAATCTCTAGCAGCTTTTCTGCAGAGATGAACCAACCTGTGTGTGTGTGGGGGGGGGGAGATGATAAAAAATGAGGATTGAGGACCAGATAATTGACTGAAAAAAAAATACTTCCTGTTTCCTCAATACAAGCATTCATTTCAAGGGTATACCTGTATACCTAGGTGGAAAATGGAAGCAAGCTTTACAAAAAAAAAAAAAAAAAATCGCTGTGAGCCCCGTCAGAGGGTCCCTTCTTGTCTGGCTGACACTGGCAGCGGTAGTTAGGTGTCACCTAGTTGCCACTTTGATCAGACATGGGGATGGGTAAAGTCAGGTGATGTTGGGAGCTTAAGAGTGGACCCCACCCCCACCCCAGGTGTGGAGGTCAGCTTTGGAATCTGCTGCGGTGTAGAACACGGTTCTTCCTGGGCCCGCCAGCCCCGAGGCGGCTCTAGCCTCCAGCGGGTCTCCGTCCACCCCACCCACCCTGTTGTCCGCGGGAGGTGCCCCTCCTCCTGCTCCCTCCCTGCCTCCCCTCCCCCACTGTAGGCCTCTGCCCCGGTTTTTTTTTTTTTTTTTTTTCTTTTCCTTGTTTCTGTTTTATCTTGGTTTGTTTTTTTTTTGGTTTGTTTTTTTTTTAGGTTTATGGAATATCGTTTAAAAATTTAAATCACAGCCGGGTGCGGTGGTTCACGCCTGTAATCCTAGCTCTCTGGGAGGCCGAGGCGGGCGGATTGCTCGAGGTCGGGAGTTCGAAACCAGCCTGAGCAAGAGCGAGACCCCGTCTCTATTATAAATACAAATAAATTAATTGGCCAACTAATATATATAGAAAAAATTAGCCGGGCATGGTGGCGCATGCCTGTAGTCCCAGCTACTTGGGGAGGCTGAGGCAGGAGGATCGCTTGAGCCCAGGAGTTTGAGGTTGCTGTGAGCGAGGCTGACGCCATGGCACTCACTCTAGCCTGGACAACAAAGCGAGACTCTGTCTCAAAAAAAAAAAAAAATTTAAATCACAGAATGAATTCTAGAACAACTTGTGGCCTTTTATCATAGGCCGAGAACAATGTATTTACTCTTCCTGTGAATTTTCCTGTCCTGGAAGAAATGCAAAGTTGATCGTGACGGTTCCAAACCATCTTCCAGTTTCCCTGAGTCAGAAACACGGTGAACGCGGTGTATTCGACCGTGTCTCTGTGTGCGTGCACGTGGGTGTCTGTACTTATTCCTTTTCGGCAAAGAGCTCTTTGGTCTTATAGAGTCGGCCTTCCTTGGTCATGGACTGAGGCTGAACGGACTTAGCGATCGGATTTAAGGGACTTGACTACAGTAACCCGGGTCGGGGAAATTTTATTGATTCGAAAGTATACATTTCTAAATGAATAGAGTGAGTGACACATTCCCGCGGGGCCTCTGTCAGTGGATAGGTGTCCGGGACGGTCCTCCTGCAGCTTGTTGTGGTAGCTCAACATTGACTAGAGGAAAATCATTCATTTCCCTAATGATCGTAGATGAGTCTGCTGAATTTTTTATGATGTCGTGGAAACATATAAAACACCCTTCGTACTTAACATAGCCGACCGCAAAGTTTCTCCCAGGCACACACTATTTAACATCATGAGTTTCCCAGTGTAATAGAGGGAATGTTCTAGGGAGAGGAAAAAAATAAAATAAAGGACAGAAAGATTTTGTGTCCTTTTAAAACTTCCCCCCCACCCCCTGATTTTGGAAACTTGTAGTCTGGCCTCTATCCCCAAGAGGAGTTAAATCTTTTCTTAAAACTCCTGAGCGGTCCCCAGCCCCACAGGCCTTGTTTTTGGCCGAGCTGAGACCAGTGAAATGATTAACCACAATAATGGCTAAAGCGGACTGGATTTTATGATTCTTGGGTTTTCTGATTCTAAGATAGGAAGGCTTTCTCATCTATCATCTCTGCCCCCCTTCTTTGTCTCTCTTCTTCCTGCTGCCCTTTCTTTATTCTTCCTACCCTCCTTCTTTCTTTCTCATTCTCTCCTTTCTCTCTCTTTTCTGCTTTCCTTCCTTCCTTCCTTCCTTCCTTCCTTCCTTCCTTCCTTCCTTCCTTCCTTCCTTCCTTCTTTCTCTCTGTGTCATTCTCTGCTTTCTCTCTCTGTCTCTCCTTTCTTCTTTCCATCTCTCCTTAGTTTTCCTTCTTTCTCTCTTTTCACTTCCTTCCTTTTCCTTTTTTTCTTTCTCTCCTTCCTTCTCCTCATTCTGTTTCTCTCTTCCTGTCTTCTCTTTCCTCCTGTCTTTCTTATCTCTTTTCTGTGTCTCTTTTTTCTGTCTTTTCTTTTTTTTTTTTTTTTTGAGACAGAGTCTCACTTTGTTGCCCAGGCTAGAGTGAGTGCCGTGGCGTCAGCCTAGCTCACAGCAACCTCAAACTCCTGGGCTCGAGTGATCCTTCTGCCTCAGCCTCCCGGGTAGCTGGGACTACAGGCATGCGCCACCATGCCCGGCTAATTTTTTTATATATATATCAGTTGGCCAATTAATTTCTTTCTATTTATAGTAGAGACGGGGTCTCGCTCTTGCTCAGGCTGGTTTTGAACTCCTGACCTTGAGCAATCCGCCCGCCTCGGCCTCCCAAGAGCTAGGATTACAGGCGTGAGCCACAGCGCCCGGCCTTGTCTTTTCTTATTTACTGTTATCTTCTTTCTGACTTTCCCTCTCTATCTCTTTTCTCTCTCTCTCTCTCTCTCTCTCTCTCTCTCTCTCTCTCTCTCTCTCTCTCTCTCTCTCTCTCTGCTGTGTTGTGGCCAATGCAGAGATGGGTTTGGTGGACGATTTCTGTGCTTGGGTCGACCCATCCTTTCTTTGACCCGAGTACTACCCAGGCAGGAGCCTGCTTAGCTTCCCAGATCAGATGACATTGGGCGCGTTTGGGGTGGTGTGGCCGTAGAGTGACCCGTCGTTTCTCGATACCTTTTATTATTATTTTTTGCTTTTTTTTTAATTTTAATTTTAATTTTTATTTTTCTGGGGGCCCCCTCTCTGGGGCCCCAAGAGAGGGGGGCCCCAGAAGTCGCCCCTATTATTATTTTTTGTACTTCACTGCTCTGGCTAGAACTTCCAGAAGAATAATGTGGACTAGAAGTGGATAGAGCGGCCCTGACATCCGATCTTTCAAAATCGAGTGTGATGTTAGCGGTGGGCTTTCGACGTATGGCCTTTATCGTGTTGAGGAAGTTTCCTCGTGTTCCTAGTTAACTGAGTGTTTATATCACGAAGGGATGCTGAATTGTGCTCGATGTTTTTTCTGCCTGTATTGATATGATCGTGCTGTTTTCTTCCTTTATGTTATCATCCCGGTGTATTATTTTGACTGATTTTCTTTCTTTTTTTTTTTTTGTGAGACAGAGTCTCGCTTTGTTGCCCAGGCTAGAGTGAGTGCCGTGGCGTCAGCCTAGCTCACAGCAACCTCAAACTCCTGGGCTCAAGCGATCCTCCTGCCTCAGCCTCCCAAGTAGCTGGGACTACAGGCATTCGCCACCATGCCCGGCTAATTTTTTGTATATATATTAGTTGGCCAATTAATTTCTTTCTATTTATAGTAGAGACGGGGTCTCGCTCTTGCTCAGGCTGGTTTTGAACTCCTGACCTCGAGCAATCCGCCCGCCTCGGCCTCCCAGAGAGCTAGGATTACAGGCGTGAGCCACCGCGCCCGGCTTTGACTGATTTTCTTATGTCGAGCCGAGTTTCCCTTGTGGGATATCGCGTCCGTGGGGAGTAGGGGGACCGCGTGTGATGCCTTCCGGGGCCCTTCCGGACTCTGAAACGATGGTCTCCCGAGGGGTTGCCCCGTGGTTTTCGAGGACACGTCTGGTGGCCGGCGCCGGTCGTGTTCGGGCTCCCTCTGGCGGCCGCTTTTATACGAGGCTCCCGTCCTCCGAAGCTCCGGCGCGGCGGGCAAAGGAGGAGAAGGTCGGCGACGTGGCCGGGGCTGAGTTCCGGGAGGCGGGCAGCCTTCCCGGGTCCTTGCGGTTCGCGCCTGTGCGCCGGCCGGGAGGTCTGTGAGCCGGAGCTTGGGCCGGCAGGTCTATGAGGGGAGGTGGCTGGTGTTGCGTTTCCCGGCTCGGCCGCCCGGGCGGGTCGCGGGGCTGCCCGGGCGGGTCGACCAGCACGCCGCCGCGTCTTTGTCGACCCGACCCACCCCGAGGGGACCGTGGGGGCGGACGGGAGAGGGGTTTGTCCGGCGACCGGCCGGCCGCCGTCCCGTGCGCGTCCCTCTGCCTCGGCCTCGCTCTCCCTACCCGCTTTCCCGGGGCCGGCACGGGAGACGGGGACGGCCCCGTGAGGGGCACGCGTGGCTGGGGTCCTTGCCGTTGAGCCCCGGTACGTGGTTTCCTCCGATCGTGCTGTTTTCTTCCTTTATGTTATCATCCCGGTGTATTATTTTGACTGATTTTATGTCGAGCCGCGTTTCCCTTGTGGGGACCGGCCGCCGGGTGGTGTGGGTGGCCGGCGAGGGCGACCCCGGCCGGGCCGCGGCCGCTCGTGGGCCCCGGTCGCCCGGTCCGGATGTCTCCTTCCCGGGTCCCCCTGCCGGGGGTGGCCGGCGAGGGCGACCCCGGCCGGGCCTCGGCCGCTCGTGAGGCCCGGCCGTCCCGTCCCGATGTCTTCTCGAGTCCCCCGCGTTGGGGCCGGAGATCGGCCCCCGGGCGGCCGGCGAGGGCGTCCCCGGACGGCGCCCGACCCTCTGCGCCACGGGGGCCCTCGGGGTCGACCAGATGTCCGTAAGTGCCCCGTGTCTGTCGGCACTGGGGACGTGTTGGGGACGGGTGGCCGCGTCTGGGTTCGTGGGGTCGGGCGTGGTCGAGCGGCTCTTCCCCGGCCCCCACGCGGTGTTTTCCATCGCCTCGGATCGTCATCTTCGGCCTGCAGGTTAGTGCTGACACGCTGTCCTTTGGCGACTAGCGTCGAGGGAGTCGGGCCTCCAACGCGGCGAAAGGGCTCTGGGTTGCCGGGGATTTGGCGGCACCGCCCGGCCCTGTTCCCCTCGAGCCGGGACCCGCCTGGGCCCGCGCGCCGGCTCTGGGGCGTTGGAGTGTCCCGACGGCGGTGTGCCGCCTCCGGTCCGTCTCCGGACTCTCGAGGGGCACCCGCCCGGGGGCGTTTGCGGCAACCCTCCGCGGAACCGCTGGCTCCGCGCCGCGCGTGTCAGGCGTCCTCGTCCTCGGGTTGTCTGCCGCCCTCCTGGGAGGCGGGGCCGGTGAGGCTGAAGCGGGCCCCTCTGATCGCTGTCCTCGCCGGCCCGGCCGTCCTCCCTGCTGCTCTTTCCCCCCCTCCGTGGGGGGGACCTGATCGATGTGGTGACGTCGCGCTCTCCCGGGCCTTGGACCGCGTGCCAGGCGAGGGACGGACCGCTCTGGTGAGCGGGGACCGCTCTTCTCGTTCTGCTCGCGCGGCGGCTCGCCTCTCCTCCCCCGCCCGCGGGCGTCGGGTGGGAGGGCGGGACCGCAACGGTCGCTCGGCCCGACCTCGCTACCCCGCCCTGTGCCCCCGTGGCCTTGGCGGGGATCGTTGGCTCTGTTGACGCGGCGGGCAGCCCTCGCTCTCTGCCCCTCGTGGCTGTGGCTTTGCGGGCGTCCCTCCCCGTGGCGGGGGGGGGTCTGTCCCGCTCGCCCGGTCGCGCGCCTTTTCGGCGCGTGGTTCCCGGGTCTGTGGCCCTCTGTGGTGCTCCTGGAGCGTACCGGGTCGGTCCCCAAAGGTGCCCGAGACCGAGCGGCGGCTGTCGTCCTCGTTCCCGGCGTCCCTCTCTGGTCGCTGCCGCAGTGTGCCGCGTCGTGTCCCCGAGCAGTCCTGAATCGGGGGGTCGAGGCGGTCGAGCCGACGGGCGTCACCCCGTGCCGCGCGGGCGGGCGGGGTGCCGCTCTGTCAGTCCCCACGGCGTGCGTGGTGGACCCGGAAAGGCGAGAGCGGCGCGGTCCGTGCTCTTCTCTCCCCGCTTTTTTTGGGGGAGGGTCGTCGCACCGGGCCGCGTGGGCGAATCGTGGTCGGGGGGACTGTCCCGGCGCCTCGGTGCCGGCCGGTCCCCCCGGTGGTGGCCCCTGCCGTGGCCTCCCTCGGCGAGCCCCCTCTTCCGTTACTGCGGGGGAGGGATTTTTCGCTCGGAGACGAGGCGGCTGGATGAGGGGGGGCCCCGACCGCGAACGCTCAGAGATTGCCGCGGGTGCTTGTCGTGCCCATACCGCAGACCCCCCCACCCTCCCGGGCGTGCGTGAACGCCTCTGCCGGGGCCCAGTCGGGGACGACCGAGGGACGGGGACGATCCGTCTTCGGCGAGAAAAATCTTCTCTAGCGATCCTGGAGGCGTGCCTCTTTGGGGTACCGGATCCCCCAGCCCGCCGCCTCTCTGCGCGTCGTCAGCCGCCGCCCCCGTGGCGGCCAGTTGTGCGTGGGCAGAGTTCCCTCCTCCCCGCCGGGGGAGGAAGGGGTCCGCCGGCCCCCGCGGTGGGGACCGAGCGCCACTCTTCATTCACGCCTACTGTGGCCCGCGCCTCCCCCCTCTGAGTCGGGGGAGGGTCACGCTGGGCCGGGGCCGGCGTTCCGGTCTCGAGGGCCGCTGTGCCGTGGGTCTCCGAGGGTCGCCCGGAGTGTGCTGGGGGAGCGGGGTGGGTTGCTGGAGCGCCGTCTCCGCGCCCCCTCCTCCCCCTCGCCAGCGAAGTGGTTTCTCCGCCCGCGCCCCCGTCGCCGGGCCGCGGTCGGATGGGCGCCCGTGGTTGGCGCGCGTGGGACCGCTCGCGTGGGGGCCGCCCGGCCTCGGTGTCGGTCCGTCGGGGCGTGGTGCCCCCCCCTCCGGGGTTGGGACCGGACGGGAGACGGATGAAGACGGTCTATTGGGCGCGTTGGCGGCGCTGGGCCTTGAAGGGACGGGGTCGCTCTCGGGATCCCCCGGTGGCGGGGCCGTGGCCCGCTGGTGGGTCGAGGGGTTGACTGGCGGTTAGGGCCGGCTGGCGTCACGGGCACGCCGCGGGACCGCTCCCGTGTGTTGGGGCGGTGGGATCCCGCGGCGTTGTTTTCCCGGTGGCCCGGTCGCGTCCGGGGTCTCCTCTCTCTCCCGCGGGCTTTTCGTGCCCCGCCCTGGTGGCTCTCGGCCTCTCGGAGGCGCCCGCTCCCCCCTCTCTCTTCTTCCCCACCCGCTGCCCGGCCGTCCCCCGGGGAGCGTTCGCCCGACCGCGCTGTGCCCGAACCTGACCTCGGCCGCGAGGGAGGGTGTCGCCCCGGCCGGCCACGGCCGTCGGCGGCGTCCCCCTGGCGCCGTGCCTCGGTTTGAACGGTCTGCGGGCCCCTCCGCGTGGCGGGGTGGAACGAACCCGAGGGGCGGGCGGTCGCGTGTGCGTTGAAGGGGGAGAGCTTTCCCGGGAGCGGCGTGCGACCGCGGCGGCGGTCGGGCCCCGGGCCCCGCGTGGCGCGCGGGGGTCGCCGAAGGCGTGCGGGCCTTGTCGTTCCGGGTGCTGCGGGACCGCTCTCGTGCGCGGAGGCCACTGGCGGTGAGATCCCGTGTGCGTCCCGGCCCGGCGGGTTTGGCGTCTGAGGCCGCCCCCTCGCTCCTCGCGGGCGTCCGGCGGCCCCTCTCCCGTCGCCGCTTTTGTGTCGTCCCCCGAAGCGCCCCCCGCTCGCTCGCTGCTGCCTTTTAGCCGTCTCGTCCTCTCCCGCCTGGCTTCCGGTCCCGTGAAGGCGGGGGGCCCGCGTCCCGGCGTGCATCGGCCCCGGGCCCGTCGCGGCCCCCTCCGGCGGCCCGCCGCCCTCC
>NW_027438970.1:20000-47500 GCF_040939455.1 Microcebus murinus | reverse complement strand
TCGCCTCCATAAAAACACCGAATGATGTCTCTCTATCCACGAAAGGTGTCAGTTTGCCTCCAGATGATAAAGGAGCCTTTCTCTAGGTCGGGCGATGGAGTTTTCCAAGTCTGCGCTTGATCCTGGTGATGCCACACCCACCACCTTTATAGCCACCGGCGGGGTCGGCCATCCCGCCAAGCCTCACCTACCACGCTTGGGCAACTATCCGGCCAGGAACGGTTGAGCCCTGGTGGCTTCCCTCCTGTTTGTCCCTGCTCCTAACTTAGGACCGACGGGAGGGGTCCTCGCATAGTATGCGCTTCTTCCAGCCGGCCTGCATTCGGCTTCCTCAAGCGTGCCTCCCGCCTCCCGCCTCCCGCCTCCCTCCTCCCGTCAGGGCCTGCCTCTTTCCTCTTGCCACCTCTTCCCAGCTTCGCCACTCCTTTGCTTGCCTTACACTCTCTGCCCAGGGCGAAGAAAGTGCCGTCGGTGGAGATGGCGGTGGCAGTGGTGACACTGACTCTCTTGAGAAGAAATGAATGTCTATCTATCTATTTATTTACACACAGGTGCACACACACGGCAAGCAAGCTCACCATATATACCGCTTATTCTCATTTGGGCGATCTTTCTTCACTGATCTCCACAGAGTCCAGTAGCCTACAAAGTAAATAAAGTCCTCAGAATCATACTCACATCCTCATGGTAATATCCATTTCTCTCTCTCTCTCTCTCTCTCTCTCTCTCTCTCTCTCTCTCTCTCTCTCTCTCTCCCTACCTCCCCCCCATATATATATGTGAATTTCTCTCTAAATATAATTTATCTCTCTCTATATATAAATTTTTCTCTCTATATATATAAATATATATTTATATATAAATAAAGTCCTCAGAATATATATATATATATAGATAGATAGATAGATAGAGAGAGAGAGAGAGAGAGAGAGAGAAATTTTTTTTTGAGACAGAGTCTCACTTTGTTGCCCAGGCTAGAGTGAGTGCCATGGAGTCAGCCTAGCTCACGGCAACCTCAACCTCCTGGGCTCAAGCAATACTCCTGCCTCAGCCTCCCGAGTAGCTGGGACTACAGGCATGTGCCGCCATGCCCGGCTAATTTTTCTTTCTCTATATATTACTTGGCCAATTAATTTCTTTCGATTTATAGTAGACATGGGGTCTTGCTCTTGCTCGGGCTGGTTTGAACTCCTGACCTCGAGCAATCCTCCCGCTTCGGCCTCCCAGAGAACTAGGATTACAGGTGTGCTGGGCCTGAGAGAAATTTTTATCTCTCCCTCCCTTCTTATCTTTTTTATTCTATCTATAGCATATATATATATATATATATATATATATATATATATATAGAGAGAGAGAGAGAGAGAGAGAGAGAGAGAGAGAAATATTTATCTCTCCCTGCTTTTTCTGATAAGTTCCTTTTTGTTAATTTTTTATTTTTTATTTTTTTTTTGAGACAGAGTCTCACTTTTGGTGCCAGGGCTAGAGTGCTATGGCTTCAGCTTAGCTCACAGCAACCTCAAACTCCTGGGCTCAAGTGATCCTTCTGTCTCAGTCTCCCGAGTAGCTGGGACTACAGACATGCACCACCATGCCCGGCTTATTGTGTGTGTGTGTGTGTGTGTGTGTGTGTGTGTGTGTGTGTGTGTGTGTTTAGTTGGCCAATTAATTTCTTTCTATTTATAGTAGAGACGGTCTTGCTCTTGCTCAGGCTGGTTTTGAACTCCTGACCTTGAGCAATCCACCCGCCTCGGCCTCCCAGAGTGCTAGGATTATAGGCATGGGCCACCACGCCCAACCCCTTTTGCTTAATTTTTTTTGTTTGTTTTTTTTTTTTTTTTTTTTTTTTTTTGAGACAGAGTCTCACTTTGTTGCCCAGGCTAGAGTGAGTGCCGTGGCATCAGCCTGGCTCACAGCAACCTCAATCTCCGGGGCTCAGCGATCCTTCTGCCTCAGCCTCCCGAGTAGCTGGGACTACAGGCATGCGCCACCATGCCCGGCTAATTTTTTTTTTGTATATATATTTTTATTTTTATTTTTTTTTCTTTTTTTTTTTTTGTTTTTTTGTTTTTTTAGACACTTCTTAGAAGTCAAGTATATATATTTTTAGTTGGTCAATTAATTTATTTCTATTTTTGGTAGACACGGGGTCTTGCTCAGGCTGGTTTCGAACTCCTGACCTTGAGCAATCCGCCCGCCTCGGCCTCCCAAAGTGCTAGGATTACAGGCGTGAGCCACAGCGCCCGGCCCTTAATTTTTAATTATTATGGTACCTAATATTTGTATAGTTTTCGGGTGAGTGACAGGGTCTGTCTCCCTCTATCGAACAGGGTACACTGCATCCTTGGTCACTGCAACCTCAAACACCTGGGCTCCATCGATCCTCTTGCCTCAACCTCACGAGTCTCTAGGACTACAGCCGTTTGCCACCATACTTGCCTGATGCTGCTTCTCTCTCTCTCTCTCTCTCTCTCTCTCTCTCTCCCCCTCTCTCTCATTAATTTATTTTATTTGATTTTATTTTAGCCTGGTCAAGTGGAGCAGTGGGAGTGGAGAAGAAACAAAGGGATCTGTAACTGGTTCTGATCAATGAGCAATTCTTTCTTTCTTTCTTTCTTTCTTTCTTTCTTTCTTTCTTTCTTTCTTTCTCTCTCTCTCTCTCTCTCTCTCTCTCTCTCTCTCTCTCTCTCTCTCTCTCTCTCGATCTTCTCCAGCTCCTGAACTTGGATGATCCCTGTGCATCGGTCTCCCAACGCGCTAGGACTACAGGAGTGAAGCATAGTGTTCCAGGATAACCCTCATAATCTTTATAGGGTACACGTGATGCTTTGTGATACAGGCATACAATGTGAATTAATTGACTCAGGGTAATAGGGGGGATCCGTCACCTCAGGCAGCTAACATTTCTTTGTGTTGGGAACATTCCGATCTTTGGAGTTGTTTCACATTATACCCTACCTGACTGATGGTTCATTCGAGTCACTTTTTGATTTTTGGTTTGGTTTTCTTTTTGAGTCAGAGTCTCACTCTGTTGCCTGGACTAGAGTGCCGTGGCTTCCCAAACCTAGCTTCCCAAGAGGTTCCTTTGGTTTTGCACGTTTCTGTCTGATGACGTGAAAGAAGGAATGGAGACAGAAGTCAGCCATGGTTCTATGACATTGGGGAGCGTATTGAACAATGCGGAACGGTGCACGGAAAAATTGTTAAGGCGGTCGGTTTATGAAATCACTGCAGCTTAAAAACCATTGACGATGCCACACATAAACACACCGGTATATAAAGATCCATGAGCTAAAATGTCCCTCGCGGCCATAGGTGTTGTGGCACAATAACTGGCCATGAACTCCAAATGTCCAACCGGTGGTTAATGGTTAACTAGTTGATGGGCCAGCTAGACTACAAAACAGAGAGACAGAGACACAGAGAGAGAGAGAGAGAGAGAGAGAATAATTCAGGAGTTGGTCACAAACAGAATGTCTCCAGGAGGAAATAAATTTTTCCAGGGAGGGAGCATGTGCCCCAGGCACTGGCTAGCCTCCTCCACCCCCACCCTCACTCTTGCTCAGGCTGGTGTGGAACTCATGACCTTGAGCTGCCCTCCTAACTCGGCCTCCCCGAGTGCTAGGATCACAGGCCTGAGCCACCGCCCTGGACCAGCCAAAATGTTGTTTTGAGCCTCACACAACACAGTAACCAAGGAACCCGCCGCCATGATGATGCTTCTTAGGGATCTATTTAGGCCTGGGTTACTTGTGACTCTCACTCAGCCTGCCTCCTTGTGTGTCTGAGGAGAACGGTGTTTGTCACAATGATCTTCACCCTACCGGATGCTTCTGGTAAAATTGACAGGAAATCTTAAGTGTGAGAGCACCGGCTAGACAGAAAATACATGTTCCTGCTCCATTGTTCTTCCTCCTCCTTTCTATCTGAATCTCTGAGCTCGCTTTCATTCACTTCAGATTTTCCAGGGTCTCTGGTTACCTCCTCTCCTTCTCCTCCTCTCGCATTGGGTCTGATGGGAAGGAAAAAAGGAAAAAAAAAAACATACCGAAAGAAAGCGGAACAACATCGGTGTCCGAAGACGCCGATCAAACATTGCCCACGAGCCGGCATTCCCTGTGCCAGTAAAGCGGAGAGGGCCGGCCGTCCTGAGGATGTGAGGGGCCCGGACAACATTGGACGGTCACCCCTAAAGTGTACAAAGCACACAGACGATGGCACGTGTGATTTCACTAAAGAGAACAATCAGTGACCTCTTTGCCCAGTTTGGCCTTAGCATACGAAAGGGAGGCAGAGGTGGAACAGGATGCTCGATTTTTTTACTCTGGAAACAGATGCTGGGCACTGAACTGAGAACACCGGAATTTCTTACCCTCCTGGATATTCACACAGGCTCAGGGGAGGCCAAAATATAAAAACACAAAAAGGGATACTGAGCCTATAAGGTATGCCTAACACTCGGATTTTATGTTCTCTTGCCTTTTCACACCTGAGTGACACACAATAGCAAAGGATGGACACAGGCTTCCAAAAGGGTTGTCTGGGGCCCCTTTCCTTTCTTTTTTTTTTTTTTTTTTTTGAGACAGAGTCTCGCTTTGTTGCCCAGGCTAGAGTGAGTGCCGTGGCGTCAGCCTAGCTCACAGCAACCTCAAACTCCTGGGCTCGAGTGATCCTTCTGCCTCAGCCTCCCGGGTAGCTGGGACTACAGGCATGTGCCACCATGCCCGGCTAATTTTTTATATATATATCAGTTGGCCAATTAATTTCTTTCTATTTATAGTAGAGACGGGGTCTCGCTCTTGCTCAGGCTGGTTTCGAACTCCTGACCTTGAGCAATCCGCCCGCCTCGGCCTCCCAAGAGCTAGGATTACAGGCGTGAGCCACAGCGCCCGGCCCTGCGGCCCCTTTCCTTTCTTAACCTTAGAAGACCTTAATTATTTGTGCCCTGAATCTGATGTTCAAATTATCCTCGTGGCCAAAGCGTTTGCGTGGCACGTGATAGGGAAAGAAGAGTACACCACCCGAATAGATGAGAAGGAATGGCAGTACTGCTGAAATTCCGAGTAGCACCTATTAGAATCCCAATTAGTCCCTAGGATGAGTTCAAAGAAGAGATCTAAATTTCTGACGCTATGACCCCAAAAGACATTAGATGAAAAAAAAAAAAATGAAAAATAAAAACAAGAACTCCATCATCCTAGCACTTTGGGAAGCCTGGGTGAGAGGATCGCTGGAGGCCAGGAGTTTGAGGTGGCAGTGAGCTATGATGATGCCACTGTCCTTTAGCCTGGGAACCAGAGTGAGAGCCTGCCAAAAGAAGAGAAAAGAAAAGAAAAAGAGGGGGGGGGAGAAGGGGAGAGAGAGAGAGAGAGAGAGAGAGAGAGAGAGAGAGAGAGAGAGAGAGAGAGAGAGAGAGAGATCCATTGCATTTCCTACCCTTTAGGTGACTAGGCCTCAGCAGGGTGATGTGAATTGACAAAGTTCACGTTGCTAACAAATAAAACGCTGGGATTCAAACTCTCAGTTGTCCCAATAAAGCATATCCCCCTACCCACCATACTGTGCCACCTCTGAGAGTATATACCCCACAGAGGAGAGCCGTGGAGGCCGTGCTTGGATAGACAGAGCCAACGGGTGGAGAACCTGGAGTCTGTGCTTTGCAGTCAGTGTAGAGGCACATGGAGCCATTCAAACTGCTTGTGAGGAAAAATACCACGTCCTAGGGAAACACAGACATCTGCTATGGCCAGGTAAAATTTAGGAAAAGAAATGAAACGTCTCCTCCTCTGGCAGTGCTTTCTGGTCAGATACCGACCCGTTCGAGTCACAGATTCAAAACTTTCCCAAGTTCGTGGGATATAGCCTACTTAGGAAGATGATCGCTTCTGGGAAGGCACCAGCCCTACAGAACTACACAAACACGACAGAAACCCACTCGTCTCCGTTGTGGAAGACAAGATCAGCTTTTATGAAACCCACTAAACCCACACAAGAAGTAAAATAGGACCATACTGATAGATGCAATTTTAATCTTAGAGCAGCATGCGTGGTACTCCTTGTCGTCTTAGATACTGTCAACAGAAAGCATTCGGTGGATAAACAATCTTCAGCAGCTTTTCTGCGGAGATGAACCAACGTGTGTGTGTGTGTGTGTGTGTGTGTGTGTGTGTGTGTGTGTGTGTGAGGAGATGATAAATAATGAGGATTGAGGACCAGATAAATGACCAAAAAACCCACTTCGTGGTTCCTCAATACAAGCATTCATTTAAAGGGCATACTCGTACACCTAGGTGGAAAGTGCAAGCAGCTCAAAAAATAATAATAATAATAATAATAATTGCTGTGAGCCCCGGTTATGATATGGCAATAAGCGCTAGCCCTCGGAAGGTGTAAACCATATTCACTGTGGCTTACACCAATTTGGGATGTACAAAGATAAGCTTGAGCACCACCACCATCCAAAAATATGAACACCTAGCTAGCGATCCGGATCAGATGTAATAGAAAACAAAAAGCTCCCGCAGACACAAGAATGTGAGAACCCCAAAACACTGCAAAATAATTGAAAGAGTTTTATTGTGAGCCCAATGTCCGAGACCATGGCCCAGAGAGCTACACCCAAGAAGCCCTGCGCAAGTGGTCCCATTGTGGTGGGGCGGGTCACAGTTTAGCTTCATACGTTTTAGGGAGACAGGAATGACATGGGAAATCACAGATCGATATATGGAAGGGACATATTAGTCTGACCTGAAAAGGCAGGACATCTGGAAGTGGGGGGAGGGGGAGGCCAGGGTGCCCGGTGTACAGGTTTACAGCTGGGTTGAAAGATTCTTTGATTTGCAATTGATGAAAGAAATGAACTTCTGCCTAAAGGCTTGGAATGTTTTCAGTTAAGATAAGGATGTTTGCTAATCACAGGCCAGCTACCCGACATTTACCCAAAACTCAAGTGCTCTGTAGTGAAGCAAAGATGGTCCCTTCTTGTCTGGCTGACACTGGCACCGGTAGTTAGGTGTCACCTAGCTGCCACTTTGATCAGACATGGGTGGGGATGGGTAAAGTCAGGTGATGTTGGGAGCTTAAGAGTGGACCCCCCACCCCCACCCCAGGTGTGGAGGTCCGCTTTGGAATCTGCTGCGGTGTAGAACACGGTTCTTCCTGGGCCCGCCAGCCCCCGAGGCGGCTCTAGCCTCCAGCGGGTCTCCTTCCACCCCACCCACCCTGTTGTCCAAGGGAGGTGCCCCTCCTCCTGCTCCCTCCCTGCCTCCCCTCCCCCACCGTAGGCCTCTGCCCCGGTTTTCTTTTTTTTTTTTTTCTTTTCTTTTCCTTGTTTCTGTTTTATCTTGGTTTTTTTTTGTTTGTTTGTTTGTTTTTAGGTTTATGGAATATCGTTTAAAAATTTAAATCACAGAATGAATTCTAGAACAACTTGTGGCCTTTTATCATAGGCCGAGAACAATGTATTTACTCTTCCTGTGAATTTTCCTGTCCTGGAAGAAATGCAAAGTTGATCGTGACGGTTCCAAACCATCTTCCAGTTTCCCTGAGTCAGAAACACGGTGAACACGGTGTATTCGACCGTGTCTCTGTGTGCGTGCACGTGGGTGCCTGTACTTATTATTCCTTTTGGGCACCGCGCTCTTTGGTCTTACAGAGTGGGCCTTCCTTGGTCGTGGGCTGAGGCTGAACGGACTTAGCGATCGGATTTAAGGGACTTGACTACAGTAACCCGGGTCGGGGAAATTTTATTGATTCGAAAGTATACATTTCTAAATGAATAGGGTGAGTGACACATTCCCGCGGGGCCTCTGTCAGTGGATAGGTGTCCGGGGACGGTCCTCCTGCAGCTTGTTGTGGTAGCTCAACATTGACTAGAGGAAAATCATTCATTTCCCTAATGATCGTAGATGAGTCTGCTGAATTTTTTATGATGTCGTGGAAACATATAAAACACCCTGCGTACTTAACATAGCTGACCGCAAAGTTTCTCCCAGGCACACACTATTTAACATCATGAGTTTCCCAGTGTAATAGAGGGAATGGTCTAGGGAGAGGGAAAAAAAGACAGAAAGATTTTGTGTCCTTTTAAAACTTCCCCCCCACCCCCTGATTTTGGAAACTTGTAGTCTGGCCTCTATCCCCAAGAGGAGTTAAATCTTTTCTTAAAACTCCTGAGCGGTCCCCAGCCCCACAGGCCTTGTTTTTGGCCGAGCTGAGACCAGTGAAATGATTAACCACAATAATGGCTAAAGCGGAGAACCCTCCCTTTATGTATTTTTTAACATCTATTTGTTTATTTATTCATTCATTCATTCATTCATTTAATTTTTTGAAACTGAGTCTCTCTTTGTTGCCCAGGCTAGAGCGAGTGCCGTGGCGTCAGCCTAGCTCACGGCAACCTCAGGCTCCTGGGCTCAAGCGATCCTCCTGCCTCAGTCTCCCAAGTAGCTGGGACTACAGGCACGCGCCACCATGCCCGGCTAATTTTTTCTATATATACATTAGTTGGCCAATTAATTTCTTTCTATTTATAGTAGAGACGAGGTCTCGCTCTTGCTCGGGCTGGTTTCGAACTCCTGACCTCGAGCGATCCGTCCGCCTCGGCCTCCCAGAGTGCTAGGATCACAGGCGTGAGCCACCATGCCCGGCCAGAACCCTCCCTTTAAAAGCTCTGTATTTCTGCCTAGGCCTATGGTCAGGAAAGTTGGGGGTTTGAGATGAGAAGGTCTACCGTACTTCCTCCTTTGCCGGCAAAGTAGACTCCCTCTCTCTTTCCTCCTCCGACTGCTGGTCCTCCTCATTCGGCCTCGTGGACAAGTGACCGACGACCTTTTGGTAACACCAAGACTTATAAGTTATGTTATTGATTTTTGTTTTGCTTTTTATTTTTATTTTTTTCTGGGACAGGATTTCTTTCACTCTGTCATCTCCCAGGCCGCCATGGCCTGATCGTAGCTCACGGCAACCTCCAACTCCAGGGCTCAAGTGATCCTCTCCACCTCAGCCTTCTGAGTAGCTGGGACTGTAGGCAAATGCTGCCACACCCGGAGTCATTATTTTTTCCTTTTTTTTTTGGTACAGATGGGGTCTCACCGTGTTACCCAGGCTCATCTCCGACTCCTGGGCTCGAGCCGTGCTCCCATCTCTGCCTCCCGAGTCGCTGGGATCACAGGCGTGAGCCGCCAGGCCCAGCCAGATTATTTAAAGGCGAGCTGCTTGCTATCCTGATATGAAAACCCCAAATGAGCGAGTTTCAGGCACCAAACAGAGGGAGTCCCCACACTGCATCGTCACGATCATCGAGGACGGCTCACAAAAATGCTGGGATATGGGCACGCAGTGGTGATCAAGGGGATATATTCTAGTGGAATAGCAGACAGATAGAATTTCCCCAAAACACTAAATATCAGAAAGGCACAGCACTAAATGGCGGACAGACTTCCATTCCCTTGCGTCATGGTGGGCAGCTTAGTTTCTTCCTACTCCCACAGTCTGATTAAAGCCCGACCTAGAAAATGTCTACATCTGATCCAAATCTATCAAGACAATGGAAGGGGGGAAACTGAGGGAGGAATACAGGACAAGGAAGGAAGAAGCAAAACAAGGGAGAAGGGGAAAATGGAGGAGGTGGAGGAGGAGGAGGAGGAGGAGGAGGAGGAGGAGGACGGGGAGAAAACTGCCTCCCCTGCCTCCATGTTACCCAATAATAAATGAAGATTGGCCACTTCCCTCCTCTCCCACCCTCTAACTATGCCTGGAGGTGTATTGTACACCTATGGTCCAAAGAAATGTGCAGCTACTTATAATAATTGAAGAAATGCGGTATAATAGGTTTCTGTGTAGTGGGACGCCTGTCGAGGGCACTTACCGTGAATGGAGCTCGCAGGGTGGGAGGTTGCCCTGGGTGAGCCTGTGAGTTAGTAGTAAGGGGTCAGTGAATGTGAAGGCCTGGGACGTGACCGTACACTACTGTAGGTTTTATAAGCCCTGGACACCTAGGCCACCATAAATTTATCTTCAGAAATTTCTTTCTCCAATGATACGTGAATCTTAGCTTACTGTCAGTGTTTTCACTTCATAGAGTTTTCCATAGTTTTTAACTTTTGGACTCCTTTGTAACACCACGACTTAAAACACAAACACACTGCAATGACTATACACAGATATTTCCTTTCTTTGTGTCCTTATTTATTCTGTAAGCTTTCCCCTACTTTTCAAGTTTTTATTGTTCTGTTCACTTTTCTTTTTATTTATTTTCATTTTTATTTTATTTATTTATTTATTTATTTATTTATTTATTTATTTATTTTTGAGACAGGGTCTCACTTTGTTGCCCAGGCTAGAGTGAGTGCCGTGGCGTCAGCATGGCTCACAGCAACCTCAAACTCCTGGGCTCAAGCAGTCCTCCTGCCTCAGCCTCCCAAGTAGCTGGGACTACAGGCATGCGCCACCATACCCGGCTAATTTTTTCTATATATATTAGTTGGCCAATTAATTTCTTTCTATTTATAGTAGAGACGGGGTCTTGCTCTTGCTCAGGCTGGTTTCGAACTCCTGACCTCGAGCAATCCGCCCGCCTCGGCCTCCCGGAGTGCTAGGATTACAGGCGTGAGCCACCGCGCCCGGCCTCATTTTTATTTTTTTTTGAGACAGAGTCTCACTTTGTTGCCCAGGCTAGAGTGAGTGCCGTGGCGTCAGCCTGGCTCACAGCAACCTCAACCTCCTGGACTCAAGCGATCCTCCTGCCTCAGCCTCCCAAGTAGCTGGGACTACAGGCATGCGCCGCCATGCCCGGCTAATTTTTCTTTCTCTATATATTACTTGGCCAATTAATTTCTTTCTATTTATAGTAGAGACGGGGTCTCGCTCTTGCTCGGGCTGGTTTCGAACTCCTGACCTCGAGCCATCCGTCCGCCTCGGCCTCCCAGAGTGCTAGGATTCCAGGCGTGAGCCACCGCACCCGGCCAGTTCCATTCACCGCTTTTCAAAGAGAGAGAGAGAGAGAGAGAGAGAGAGAGAGAGAGAGAGAGAGAGAGAGAGAGAGAGAGAAGAGAAGAGAAGAGAAGAGATAGACACACATGAATATGTTTCCTAAGTCAACTAAGGAAGGGGGCCAAGTCAAGGTTCTCAGGGAGCCACCAATCATGAACTGGTCAGGCTCAGAATCAGTATTGCAGAGTGGCTGTGGACCCTGGGGACCTGGACGGACTACCTGGATGACACTCCCTTTTTGGTAACTTGGCAATTCATAAATACTCTTGTGGCCTGGCGCAGTAGCTCACGCCTGTAATCCTAGCACTCTGGGAGGCCGAGGTAGACGGATCGCTCGAGGTCAGGAGTTTGAAACCAGCCCGAGCAAGAGCGAGACCTCATCTCTACTATAAATAGAAAGAAATTAATTGGCCGACTAAAAGATATATAGTAAAAATTAGCTGGACATGGTGGTGCATGCCTGTCATCAATCCCAGCTACTAGGGAGGCTGAGGAAGAAGAATTGCTTGAGATCAGGAGTTTGAGGTTGCTGTGAGCTAGACTGACGCCACGGCACTCTAGCTGGGGCAACAGAGTGAGACTCTGTCTCAGAAATCAATCATTCAATCAATCAATCAATCAATCCCCTTGTGCCTCAGCCTCTTCATCTGGAAATGGAAAAAAAAAAATAACACCACAGGGATATTGTGCAGAGTGAAAAAGCAAATGCAGGCAAAGCACACGTGTGGCAAACCTGAAGCCTTCAGTCGTGGTTACAGTAATTGTTATGGGATCATCTTCCTATGTTCTTTTAAAGATTGCTAGAACCTTCCAGAAGATGAGAATAGGCTCCTCCTGAGCAAGTCTCGGCTATAAAGTCTCAGGCACGTTGAGCATGTGGCACTGAAGGCGGTATAATAAACCTGATCCCATCCTGGAATATTATGTTCCTGTAGGACCCAAAATCATAGAAGGTATGAGAAATCCTACCTTGTATCAGTTTCACAAAAACCCCTATGATTGGGTACTCACACGTGCGCATGCGCGGGCGGACACACACACACACACACACACACACACACAGCCCAAACTTTTTTTATTTTATTTATTTTATTTTATTTTATTTTATTTTTTTTTTTTTTTGAGACAGAGTCTCGCTTTGTTGCCCAGGCGTCAGCCTGCCTGGCTCACAGCAACCTCAATCTCCGGGGCTCAGCGATCCTACTGCCTCAGCCTCCCGAGTAGCTGGGACTACAGGCATGCGCCACCATGCCCGGCTAATTTTTTGTATATATATTTTTAGTTGGTCAATTAATTTATTTCTATTTTTGGTAGAGACGGGGTCTCGCTCAGGCTGGTTTCGAACTCCTGACCTTGAGCAATCCGCCCGCCTCGGCCTCCCAAAGTGCTAGGATTACAGGCGTGAGCCACCACGCCCGGCTTTATTTTTATTTTTTGAGACAGTCTGGCTCTGTTGCCTTGGCTAGAGTGCCGTGGCGTCAGCCTACCTCACAGCAACCTCTAACTCCTGGGCTCCAGTGACCCTCCTGCCTCAGCCTCCTGACTAGCTGGGACTACAGGCATCTGCCACCATGCCCAGCTAATTATATATATATATATATATTTTTTTTTTTTTTTCCTTAGTTGTCCAGATACTTTCTTTCTATTTTTAGTAGAGACAGGGTCTCACTCTTGCTCAGGCTGGTGTTGAACTCCTGATCTTGAGGGGCCCTCACACCTCAGGCTCCCAGAGTGCTAGGATTACAGGCCTGAACCACCGCCCCGGACCAGCCAAAACGTTGTTTTGAGCCTCACACAACACACTAACCAAGGAACCCACCGCCATGATGCTTCTTAGGGATCTATTTGGGCCCGGGTTACTTGTGACTCTCACTCAGCCTGCCTCCTTGTGTGTCCGAGGAGAACGGTGTTTGTCACAATGATCTTCACCCTACCGGATGCTTCTGGTAAAATTGACAGGAAATCTTAAGTGTGAGAGCACCGGCTAGACAGAAAATACATATTCCCGCTCCATTGTTCTTCCTCCTGCTTTCTATCTGAATCTCTGAGCTTGCTTTCATTCACTTCAGATTTGCCAGGGTCTCCGGTTACCTCCTCTCCCACCTGTGTCGCACTGGGTCTGATGGGAAGGAAAAAAGGAAAAAAACATATGGAAAGAAAGCGGAACAACATCGGTTTCTGAAGACGCCGATCAAACATTGCCCACGAGCCGGCATTCCCTGTGCCAGTAAAGCGGAGAGGGCCGGCCGTCCTGAGGATGTGAGGGGCCCGGACAACATTGGACGGTCACCCCTAAAGTGTACAAAGCACACAGACGATGGCACGTGTGATTTCACTAAAGAGAACAATCAGTGACCTCTTTGCCCAGTTTGGCCTTAGCATACGAAAGGGAGGCAGAGGTGGAACAGGATGCTCGATTTTTTTACTCTGGAAACAGATGCTGGGCACTGAACTGACAACACCGGAATTTCTTACCCTCTTGGATATTCACACAGGCTCAGGGGAGGCCAAAATATAAAAACACAAAAAGGGATACTGAGCCTATAAGGTATGCCTAACACTCGGATTTTACGTTCTCTTGCCTTTTCACACCTGAGTAACACGCAATAGCAAAGGATGGACACAGGCTTCCAAAAGGTTTGTCTGGGGCCCCTTTCCTTTCTTAACCTTAGGAGACCTTAATTATTTGTGCCCTGAATCTGATGTTCACATTATCCTCGTGGCCAAAGCGTTTGCGTGGCACGTGATAGGGAAAGAAGAGCACACCACCCGAATAGATGAGAAGGAATGGCAGTACTGCTGAAATTCCGAGGAGCACCTATTGGAATCCCAATTAGTCCCTAGGATGAGTTCAAAGAACAGATCTAAATTTCTGACGCTATGACCCCAAAAGACATTAGATGGGAAAAAAAAAAAAAATGAAAAACAAAAACAAGAACTCCATCATCCTAGCACTTTGGGAAGCCTGGGTGAGAGGATCGCTGGAGGCCAGGAGTTTGAGGTGGCAGTGAGCTATGATGATGCCACTGCCCTTTAGCCTGGGAACCAGAGTGAGAGCCTGCCAAAAGAAGAGAAAAGAAAAGAAAAAGGGGGGGGGCAGAGAGAGAGATCAATCTATCCATTGCATTTCCTACCCTTTAGGTGACTGGGCCTCAGCAGGGCGATGTGAATTGACAAAGTTCGCGTTGCTAACAAATAAAACGGTGGGGTTCAAACTCTCAGTTTTCCCAATGAAGCATATCCCCCTACCCACCATACTGTGCCACCTCTGAGAGTATATACCCCACAGAGGAGAGCCGTGGAGGCCGTGCTTGGATAGACAGAGCCAACGGGTGGAGATCCTGGAGTCTGTGCTTTGCAGTCAGTCAGTGTAGAGGCACATGGAGCCATTCAAACTGCTTGTGAGGAAAAATACCACGTCCTAGGGAAACAGAGACATCTGCTATGGCCAGGTAAAATTTAGGAAAAGAGGCCGGGCGCGGTGGCTCACGCCTGTAATCCTAGCTCTCTGGGAGGCCGAGGCGGGCGGATTGCTCGAGGTCAGGAGTTCGAAACCAGCCTGAGCAAGAGCGAGACCCCGTCTCTATTATAAATACAAATAAATTAATTGGCCAACTAATATATATAGAAAAAATTAGCCGGGCATGGTGGCGCATGCCTGTAGTCCCAGCTACTTGGGGAGGCTGAGGCAGGAGGATCGCTTGAGCCCAGGAGTTTGAGGTTGCTGTGAGCTAGGCTGACGCCACGGCACTCACTCTAGCCTGGGCAACAAAGTGAGACTCTGTCTCAAAAAAAAGAAAAGGAAAAAAAAAATTTAGGAAAAGAAATAAAACGTCTCCTCCTCTGGCAGTGCTTTCTGGTCAGATACCGACCCCTTCGATTCACAGATTCAGATACATCCTTTAATGTAAGCGTGGTCGACAAGTCACTCTTTGCAACTTTCCCAAGTTCCTGGGATATACCCTACTTAGGAAGATGATCGCTTCTGAGAAGGCACCAGCCCTACAGAACTACACAAACATGACAGGAACCCACTCCTCTCCGTTGTGGAAGACAAGATCAGCTTTTATGAAACCCACTAACCCCACACAAGAAGTAAAATAGGACCATACTGATAGATGCAATTTTAATCTTAGAGCAGCATGCGTGGTACTCCTTGTCGTCTTAGATACTGTCAACAGAAAGCATTCGGTGGATAAACAATCTTCAGCAGCTTTTCTGCGGAGATGAACCAACGTGTGTGTGTGTGTGTGTGTGTGTGTGTGTGTGTGTGTGTGTGAGGAGATGATAAATAATGAGGATTGAGGACCAGATAAATGACCAAAAAACCCACTTCGTGGTTCCTCAATACAATCATTCATTTAAAAGGCATACTCGTACACCTAGGTGGAAAGTGCAAGCAGCTCAAAAAATAATAATAATAATAATAATTGCTGTGAGCCCCGGTTATGATATGGCAATAAGCGCTAGCCCTCGGAAGGTGTAAACCATATTCACTGTGGCTTACACCAATTTGGGATGTACAAAGATAAGCTTGAGCACCACCACCATCCAAAAATATGAACACCTAGCTAGCGATCCGGATCAGATGTAATAGAAAACAAAAAGCTCCCGCAGACACAAGAATGTGAGAACCCCAAAACACTGCAAAATAATTGAAAGACTTTTATTGTGAGCCCAATGTCCGAGACCATGGCCCAGAGAGCTACACCCAAGAAGCCCTGCGCAAGTGGTCCCATTGTGGTGGGGCGGGTCACAGTTTAGGGAGACAGGAATGACATGGGAAATCACAGATCGATGTATGGAAGGGACATATTAGTCTGACCTGAAAAGGCAGGACATCTGGAAGTGGGGGGAGGGGGAGGCCAGGGTGCCCGGTGTACAGGTTTACAGCTGGGTTGAAAGATTCTTTGATTTGCAATTGATGAAAGAAATGAACTTCTGCCTAAAGGCTTGGAATGTTTTCAGTTAAGATAAGGATGTTTGCTAATCACAGGCCAGCTACCGGACATTTACCCAAAACTCCAGTGCTCTGTAGTGAAGCAAACGGTTAAGCTTTGTCTTGCCTGGCCTTAGGCCCCTCAGCCATTCGCTATCTCATTGTTACAAAAAATGACTCCATCTGGGAGGGGCGTCTGACTTCCCCTGTCCTTGTGGCCCACAGCTCAGGTTTAAAGGTTTTCTGGGGTTCCCTGGGCCAATTAGGGGATGGGGGTCCATTCAGTCCGCTGGTGGTGGGGGCCGGGGAGCGGCTTAAGATTTTATTTGAGTTCGTAGACTCCAGAAATGGTGTTTCCCCAGGAAAGAAATAACGGAGTTCGTGACAAGCTCTTTTCATTCAGTTGGTCTGGGCCCCGAAGTCGTCTTCCCATCGCCACCCCTCCCCTCCCTTGCCCTCCCCTGGGGCCAGAGCCAGGGCGGAAAGGCCCGAGAGGAGAGGCGCGCGGGGGAGGTGCCACTCAGGCTCCTCCGGGCCCCACGGTAACCCTGCCGCTGCGACCGACCGCTTCGCCCGAGGAGGAGGCGGTGCCCAGGAAGTCGCGCTTCTGCCCCTGGGGTTTGCTGGCAGGCCGGGGGCAGGGTAGGAGCTCCGGGCCGAGAGGAAACCCCTAGCCTGGCCGCCCAGGTGGACCCGCCCCGGTGGAGCCCTTCCCCCACCCCTCCTCTCCCCACCTCCTTCCTCCCTTCACCCGCACGCGGCCCCGCCCCCGCACCGCGCTGACTGCGCGTGGGCGCTCGCCCTCAGCCAGCCGCCCGGGGCTTCTCTCGGCAGAGCCGCTCCGCTTTCAGCTGCGCCCCCGCCCTGCCCCGGGGGCTGCCTGCCCCTTTCAAGCCTGGGCCAGGGCCGGGGCACAGCGCATGGGGGAGGGGAGGGAGTGTGGGTCGGCCCCTTGAGACGTGTGTGTGTGTGTGTGTGTGTGTGTGTGTGTGTGTGTGTGTGCGCGCGCGCGCGTGTGGTGTGGTGGGGGCTAAATAGGTCAGTCGGTCTCCTATCTCAGGAAAACCCCCAAGCCCTTGTAGAACTGCCACCGCCCGCCGCTACCCGTGGGGGCTGGGACCTCACTTTGTGTCCTCCTCCTGGCCCAGTCCAAGGGTGCTGGGCTGCTAAACAGATCCCCCCCGCCCCCCCCCCCTCGTGGGAGAAAGGCAGAAAGGGCCCAGGCCTGACTGGCACTGGGTTGGACCCAACTACCCTAGGGTATGGACTTGTTAAAAATTTGTGATTGGATTTTGGATTAGAAGTTCATTTAGGTAATTTCACTAATGAATGTGCAGTAAAGAGTTTCATAATATATCTGTGAGGGTAGCAACCGAAAGAGAATCTGAAAGCCGACGAAATAGGAGAGGAAAGGTATATGAAGCTTCCTCACCACCTGAAGCCAACATTACAATCCAAGTCTTTCCAGAAATGGCAAAAACAGACAGACAGACAGACAAACAAACCAATGATAATGATAGTACTCTGCATAAGAGTCTGCTCATTATAGAAAGTACCCAGAGAAGGTTCACCTGCGTGTGATGAGTGGCATTCAGAAAAATGAGGCCTGTCGTGCAGGTCTGGGTGTGACTCCATATCCCCAGACATCCAGTGCCACCGGCAACATCTCTACATCTAACCCATATAACCTCAGAAGCAACAGGACACATTCTGGTCCCATACTCCCCTCGATGACATGACATTATTCTTGAATCCTCTCCTGTCTCAGACTCTCAAAGTTTCCTCCAGTGTGTTCACACAGATCAGACCTTTGGTCTGAGACCTCAGAGTTTCTATTCTTGGCCAGGCCACACGCTTGTACTTTGAGTGATCATTTAACTGACCCCTGTGGACCAGGGACAGCACTCATGCTTCCAAGGCAAAAGCCCAGAGGAAAAGCCACATATGACCCCCCTCCCCCTTTACATCTAGATAACCAAGACCAGGATTGTCTTAGCGCCAATGACTACTTGGAGACCAAAGGACGTTCACGAGGGACTGAGGAGGTGAGGAGGCGTGCCATCTGAACCTCAGAGAGAGAGAGAAAGAGAGAGAGAGAGAGAGAGAGAGAGAGAGAGAGGCTCAAGGCAGTGACCACAACCAGAGTCCTCACAGATATTTATTGAAGTATGATAATAGGGGAGGAGACAGGAATGAAGAAATAGGAGGAAGTTACTGAGAGGTTAATAATGCAAAGAAGGAACATAGGAGGTACAAGGTGTAGTTTCCTTCTGCTAGGAGACTTTTGCTGCTAATTGCGACCACATCTGTTGCTGTTTTCAGCAGGTGCTGTATGCAGTGCTGACATCCAAGATGCCCTGACGGCTTTTGCCTCAAGGGGTCTGACCCATAGTTTCCTACATAGAATCGACTTAAAACCATTCATGGTTATCATTGTATCTGACTGCACTCCCTATGAGTCGATATCCTTACTGGAGAAGGCAACAGTAAGAGGCACTGCACCTGGCCCCTTTGTCTTAATTTTTAATTATTAGGGTGCCTAATATTTGTATAGTTTTCAGGTGAGTGACAGGGTCTGTCTCCCTCTATCGAACAGGGTACACTGCATCCTTGGTCACTGCAACCTCAAACACCTGGGCTCCATCGATCCTCCTGCCTCAGCCTCACGAGTCGCTGGGACTACAGGCGTGTGCCACCATACTTGCTTCATGCTGCTTCTTCTCTCTCTCTCTCTCTCTGTCTCTCATTATTTTATTTGATTTTATTTTAGGCTGGTCAAGTGGAGCAGTGGGAGTGGAGAAGGAACCAAGGGATCTGTAACTGGTTCTCATCAATTAGTTGTAAACACCACTGCACTCAGAGCAATCTTTCTTCTTTCTTTCTTTCTTTTCTTTCTTTCTTTCTTTCTTTCTTTCTTTCTTTCTTTCTTTCTTTCTTTCTTTCTTTCTTTCTTTCTTTCTTTCTTTCTTTGTCTCAAAATATTGATCAGGAACTTCTCCAGCTCCTGAACTTGGGTGATCCCTGTGCATCGGTCTCCCAATGTGCTAGGACACAGGAGTGAAGCACCGCACCCGGCCTCATAGTGTTCTAGGATAACCCTCATAATCTTTATAGGGTACACGTGATGTTTTGTGATACAGGCATATAATGTGAATTAATCGACTCAGGGTAATAGGGGGAATCCATCACCTCAGGCAGCTAACATTTCTTTGTGTCGGGAACATTCTGATTCCAGTCTTTGGAGTTGTTTCACATTATACCCTACCTGACTGATGGTTCATTCGAGTCACTTTTTTTTTTTTTTTTTTTTTTGAGACAGAGTCTCCCTTTGTTGCCCAGGCTAGAGTGAGTGCCGTGGCGTCAGCCTGGCTCACAGCAACCTCAATCTCCGGGGCTCAGTGATCCTACTGCCTCAGCCTCCCGAGTAGCTGGGACTACAGGCATGTGCCACCATGCCCGGCTAATTTTTTGTATATATATTTTTAGTTGGTCAATTAATTTATTTCTATTTTTGGTAGAGACGGGGTCTCGCTCAGGCCGGTTTCGAACTCCTGACCTTGAGCAATCCGCCCGCCTCGGCCTCCCAAAGTGCTAGGATTACAGGCGTGAGCCACCACGCCCGGCCCGAGTCACTTTTTTTGATTTCTGTTTTGTTTTGTTTTTGAGTCAGAGTCTCAATCTGTTGCCTGGACTAGAGTGCTGTGGCATCAACCTAGCTTCCCAAAAGGTTCTTGTGTTTTTGCATGTTTCTGTCTGATGACGTGAAAGAAGGAATGGAGACAGAAATCAGTGATGGTTCTATGACATTGGGGAGCGTATTGAACAACGCAGACGGTGCACTTAAAAATTGTTAAGGCGGTCGGTTTTATGAAATATCTGTTTTCATTGCAGCTTAAAAACCATTGACGATGCCACAAATAAACACACCGGTATATAAAGATCCATGAGCTAAAATGTTCCTCGGGGCCATAGGTGTTGTGGCAAAATAACTGGCCATGAACTCCAAATGTCCAACCGGTGGTTAATGGCTAACTAGATGATGGGCCAGCTAGACTATGAGAGAGAGAGAGAGAGAGAGAGAGAGAGAGAGAGAGAGAGAGAGACAGAGGGAGGGAGGGAGGGAGGGGGAGAGAGAGAGAGAGAGAGAGAGAGAGAGAGAGAACACATGTGCCCCAGGCACTGGCTATTCTCCTCCACCCCCACCCTTCTTAACCTTAGGAGACCTTAATTATTTGTGCCCTGATTCTGATGTTCAAATTATCCTTGTGGCCAAAGCGTTTGCATGGCATGTGATAAGGAAAGAAGAGTACACCACCCGAATAGATGAGAAGGAATGGCAGTACTGTTGAAATTCCGAGTAGCACCTATGTTTACACGCCGAGAATCCCAATTAGCCCCTAGGATGAGTTCAAAGAACAGATCTAAATTTCTGACGCTATGACCCCAAAAGACATTAGATGAAAAAAAAAAAAAAATGAAAAACAAAAACAAGAACTCCATCATCCTAGCACTTTGGGAAGCCTGGGTGAGAGGATCGCTGGAGGCCAGGAGTTTGAGGTGGCAGTGAGCTATGATGATGCCACTGCCCTTTAGCCTGGGAACCAGAGTGAGAGCCTGCCAAAAGAAGAGAAAAGAAAAGAAAAAGAGAGGAGAGAGAGAGAGAGAGAGAGAGAGAGAGAGAGAGAGAGAGAGATCCATTGCATTTCCTACCCTTTAGGTGACTGGGCCTCAGCAGGGCGATGTGAATTGACAAAGTTCGCGTTGCTAACAAATAAAACGGTGGGTTTCAAACTCTCAGTTTTCCCAATAAAGCATATCCCCCTACCCACCATACTGTGCCACCTCTGAGAGTATATACCCCACAGAGGAGAGCCGTGGAGGCCGTGCTTGGATAGACAGAGCCAACGGGTGGAGATCCTGGAGTCTGTGCTTTGCAGTCAGTCAGTGTAGAGGCACATGGAGCCAAACTGCTTGTGAGGAAAAATACCACATCCTAGGGAAACAGAGACATCTGCTATGGCCAGGTAAAATTTAGGAAAAGAAATAAAACGTCTCCTCCTCTGGCAGTGCTTTCTGGTCAGATACTGACCCCTTTGAGTCACAGATTCAGATACATCCTTTAATGTAAGGGTGGTCGACAAGTCACTCTTTGCAAGTTTCCCAAGTTCCTGGGATATACCCTACTTAGGAAGATGATCGCTTCTGGGAAAGGACCAGCCCTACAGAACTACACAAACACGACAGAAACCCACTCCTCTCCGTTGTGGAAGTCAAGATCAGCTTTTATGAAACCCACTAACCCCACACAAGAAGTAAAATAGGACCATACTGATAGATGCAATTTTAATCTTAGAGCAGAATGCGTGGTACTCCTTGTCGTCTTAGATACTGTCAACAGAAAGCATTCGGTGGATAAACAATCTCTAGCAGCTTTTCTGCAGAGATGAACCAACCTGTGTGTGTGTGGGGGGGGGGAGATGATAAAAAATGAGGATTGAGGACCAGATAATTGACTGAAAAAAAAATACTTCCTGTTTCCTCAATACAAGCATTCATTTCAAGGGTATACCTGTATACCTAGGTGGAAAATGGAAGCAAGCTTTACAAAAAAAAAAAAAAAAAATCGCTGTGAGCCCCGTCAGAGGGTCCCTTCTTGTCTGGCTGACACTGGCAGCGGTAGTTAGGTGTCACCTAGTTGCCACTTTGATCAGACATGGGGATGGGTAAAGTCAGGTGATGTTGGGAGCTTAAGAGTGGACCCCACCCCCACCCCAGGTGTGGAGGTCAGCTTTGGAATCTGCTGCGGTGTAGAACACGGTTCTTCCTGGGCCCGCCAGCCCCGAGGCGGCTCTAGCCTCCAGCGGGTCTCCGTCCACCCCACCCACCCTGTTGTCCGCGGGAGGTGCCCCTCCTCCTGCTCCCTCCCTGCCTCCCCTCCCCCACTGTAGGCCTCTGCCCCGGTTTTTTTTTTTTTTTTTTTTCTTTTCCTTGTTTCTGTTTTATCTTGGTTTGTTTTTTTTTTGGTTTGTTTTTTTTTTAGGTTTATGGAATATCGTTTAAAAATTTAAATCACAGCCGGGTGCGGTGGTTCACGCCTGTAATCCTAGCTCTCTGGGAGGCCGAGGCGGGCGGATTGCTCGAGGTCGGGAGTTCGAAACCAGCCTGAGCAAGAGCGAGACCCCGTCTCTATTATAAATACAAATAAATTAATTGGCCAACTAATATATATAGAAAAAATTAGCCGGGCATGGTGGCGCATGCCTGTAGTCCCAGCTACTTGGGGAGGCTGAGGCAGGAGGATCGCTTGAGCCCAGGAGTTTGAGGTTGCTGTGAGCGAGGCTGACGCCATGGCACTCACTCTAGCCTGGACAACAAAGCGAGACTCTGTCTCAAAAAAAAAAAAAAATTTAAATCACAGAATGAATTCTAGAACAACTTGTGGCCTTTTATCATAGGCCGAGAACAATGTATTTACTCTTCCTGTGAATTTTCCTGTCCTGGAAGAAATGCAAAGTTGATCGTGACGGTTCCAAACCATCTTCCAGTTTCCCTGAGTCAGAAACACGGTGAACGCGGTGTATTCGACCGTGTCTCTGTGTGCGTGCACGTGGGTGTCTGTACTTATTCCTTTTCGGCAAAGAGCTCTTTGGTCTTATAGAGTCGGCCTTCCTTGGTCATGGACTGAGGCTGAACGGACTTAGCGATCGGATTTAAGGGACTTGACTACAGTAACCCGGGTCGGGGAAATTTTATTGATTCGAAAGTATACATTTCTAAATGAATAGAGTGAGTGACACATTCCCGCGGGGCCTCTGTCAGTGGATAGGTGTCCGGGACGGTCCTCCTGCAGCTTGTTGTGGTAGCTCAACATTGACTAGAGGAAAATCATTCATTTCCCTAATGATCGTAGATGAGTCTGCTGAATTTTTTATGATGTCGTGGAAACATATAAAACACCCTTCGTACTTAACATAGCCGACCGCAAAGTTTCTCCCAGGCACACACTATTTAACATCATGAGTTTCCCAGTGTAATAGAGGGAATGTTCTAGGGAGAGGAAAAAAATAAAATAAAGGACAGAAAGATTTTGTGTCCTTTTAAAACTTCCCCCCCACCCCCTGATTTTGGAAACTTGTAGTCTGGCCTCTATCCCCAAGAGGAGTTAAATCTTTTCTTAAAACTCCTGAGCGGTCCCCAGCCCCACAGGCCTTGTTTTTGGCCGAGCTGAGACCAGTGAAATGATTAACCACAATAATGGCTAAAGCGGACTGGATTTTATGATTCTTGGGTTTTCTGATTCTAAGATAGGAAGGCTTTCTCATCTATCATCTCTGCCCCCCTTCTTTGTCTCTCTTCTTCCTGCTGCCCTTTCTTTATTCTTCCTACCCTCCTTCTTTCTTTCTCATTCTCTCCTTTCTCTCTCTTTTCTGCTTTCCTTCCTTCCTTCCTTCCTTCCTTCCTTCCTTCCTTCCTTCCTTCCTTCCTTCCTTCCTTCTTTCTCTCTGTGTCATTCTCTGCTTTCTCTCTCTGTCTCTCCTTTCTTCTTTCCATCTCTCCTTAGTTTTCCTTCTTTCTCTCTTTTCACTTCCTTCCTTTTCCTTTTTTTCTTTCTCTCCTTCCTTCTCCTCATTCTGTTTCTCTCTTCCTGTCTTCTCTTTCCTCCTGTCTTTCTTATCTCTTTTCTGTGTCTCTTTTTTCTGTCTTTTCTTTTTTTTTTTTTTTTTGAGACAGAGTCTCACTTTGTTGCCCAGGCTAGAGTGAGTGCCGTGGCGTCAGCCTAGCTCACAGCAACCTCAAACTCCTGGGCTCGAGTGATCCTTCTGCCTCAGCCTCCCGGGTAGCTGGGACTACAGGCATGCGCCACCATGCCCGGCTAATTTTTTTATATATATATCAGTTGGCCAATTAATTTCTTTCTATTTATAGTAGAGACGGGGTCTCGCTCTTGCTCAGGCTGGTTTTGAACTCCTGACCTTGAGCAATCCGCCCGCCTCGGCCTCCCAAGAGCTAGGATTACAGGCGTGAGCCACAGCGCCCGGCCTTGTCTTTTCTTATTTACTGTTATCTTCTTTCTGACTTTCCCTCTCTATCTCTTTTCTCTCTCTCTCTCTCTCTCTCTCTCTCTCTCTCTCTCTCTCTCTCTCTCTCTCTCTCTCTCTCTGCTGTGTTGTGGCCAATGCAGAGATGGGTTTGGTGGACGATTTCTGTGCTTGGGTCGACCCATCCTTTCTTTGACCCGAGTACTACCCAGGCAGGAGCCTGCTTAGCTTCCCAGATCAGATGACATTGGGCGCGTTTGGGGTGGTGTGGCCGTAGAGTGACCCGTCGTTTCTCGATACCTTTTATTATTATTTTTTGCTTTTTTTTTAATTTTAATTTTAATTTTTATTTTTCTGGGGGCCCCCTCTCTGGGGCCCCAAGAGAGGGGGGCCCCAGAAGTCGCCCCTATTATTATTTTTTGTACTTCACTGCTCTGGCTAGAACTTCCAGAAGAATAATGTGGACTAGAAGTGGATAGAGCGGCCCTGACATCCGATCTTTCAAAATCGAGTGTGATGTTAGCGGTGGGCTTTCGACGTATGGCCTTTATCGTGTTGAGGAAGTTTCCTCGTGTTCCTAGTTAACTGAGTGTTTATATCACGAAGGGATGCTGAATTGTGCTCGATGTTTTTTCTGCCTGTATTGATATGATCGTGCTGTTTTCTTCCTTTATGTTATCATCCCGGTGTATTATTTTGACTGATTTTCTTTCTTTTTTTTTTTTTGTGAGACAGAGTCTCGCTTTGTTGCCCAGGCTAGAGTGAGTGCCGTGGCGTCAGCCTAGCTCACAGCAACCTCAAACTCCTGGGCTCAAGCGATCCTCCTGCCTCAGCCTCCCAAGTAGCTGGGACTACAGGCATTCGCCACCATGCCCGGCTAATTTTTTGTATATATATTAGTTGGCCAATTAATTTCTTTCTATTTATAGTAGAGACGGGGTCTCGCTCTTGCTCAGGCTGGTTTTGAACTCCTGACCTCGAGCAATCCGCCCGCCTCGGCCTCCCAGAGAGCTAGGATTACAGGCGTGAGCCACCGCGCCCGGCTTTGACTGATTTTCTTATGTCGAGCCGAGTTTCCCTTGTGGGATATCGCGTCCGTGGGGAGTAGGGGGACCGCGTGTGATGCCTTCCGGGGCCCTTCCGGACTCTGAAACGATGGTCTCCCGAGGGGTTGCCCCGTGGTTTTCGAGGACACGTCTGGTGGCCGGCGCCGGTCGTGTTCGGGCTCCCTCTGGCGGCCGCTTTTATACGAGGCTCCCGTCCTCCGAAGCTCCGGCGCGGCGGGCAAAGGAGGAGAAGGTCGGCGACGTGGCCGGGGCTGAGTTCCGGGAGGCGGGCAGCCTTCCCGGGTCCTTGCGGTTCGCGCCTGTGCGCCGGCCGGGAGGTCTGTGAGCCGGAGCTTGGGCCGGCAGGTCTATGAGGGGAGGTGGCTGGTGTTGCGTTTCCCGGCTCGGCCGCCCGGGCGGGTCGCGGGGCTGCCCGGGCGGGTCGACCAGCACGCCGCCGCGTCTTTGTCGACCCGACCCACCCCGAGGGGACCGTGGGGGCGGACGGGAGAGGGGTTTGTCCGGCGACCGGCCGGCCGCCGTCCCGTGCGCGTCCCTCTGCCTCGGCCTCGCTCTCCCTACCCGCTTTCCCGGGGCCGGCACGGGAGACGGGGACGGCCCCGTGAGGGGCACGCGTGGCTGGGGTCCTTGCCGTTGAGCCCCGGTACGTGGTTTCCTCCGATCGTGCTGTTTTCTTCCTTTATGTTATCATCCCGGTGTATTATTTTGACTGATTTTATGTCGAGCCGCGTTTCCCTTGTGGGGACCGGCCGCCGGGTGGTGTGGGTGGCCGGCGAGGGCGACCCCGGCCGGGCCGCGGCCGCTCGTGGGCCCCGGTCGCCCGGTCCGGATGTCTCCTTCCCGGGTCCCCCTGCCGGGGGTGGCCGGCGAGGGCGACCCCGGCCGGGCCTCGGCCGCTCGTGAGGCCCGGCCGTCCCGTCCCGATGTCTTCTCGAGTCCCCCGCGTTGGGGCCGGAGATCGGCCCCCGGGCGGCCGGCGAGGGCGTCCCCGGACGGCGCCCGACCCTCTGCGCCACGGGGGCCCTCGGGGTCGACCAGATGTCCGTAAGTGCCCCGTGTCTGTCGGCACTGGGGACGTGTTGGGGACGGGTGGCCGCGTCTGGGTTCGTGGGGTCGGGCGTGGTCGAGCGGCTCTTCCCCGGCCCCCACGCGGTGTTTTCCATCGCCTCGGATCGTCATCTTCGGCCTGCAGGTTAGTGCTGACACGCTGTCCTTTGGCGACTAGCGTCGAGGGAGTCGGGCCTCCAACGCGGCGAAAGGGCTCTGGGTTGCCGGGGATTTGGCGGCACCGCCCGGCCCTGTTCCCCTCGAGCCGGGACCCGCCTGGGCCCGCGCGCCGGCTCTGGGGCGTTGGAGTGTCCCGACGGCGGTGTGCCGCCTCCGGTCCGTCTCCGGACTCTCGAGGGGCACCCGCCCGGGGGCGTTTGCGGCAACCCTCCGCGGAACCGCTGGCTCCGCGCCGCGCGTGTCAGGCGTCCTCGTCCTCGGGTTGTCTGCCGCCCTCCTGGGAGGCGGGGCCGGTGAGGCTGAAGCGGGCCCCTCTGATCGCTGTCCTCGCCGGCCCGGCCGTCCTCCCTGCTGCTCTTTCCCCCCCTCCGTGGGGGGGACCTGATCGATGTGGTGACGTCGCGCTCTCCCGGGCCTTGGACCGCGTGCCAGGCGAGGGACGGACCGCTCTGGTGAGCGGGGACCGCTCTTCTCGTTCTGCTCGCGCGGCGGCTCGCCTCTCCTCCCCCGCCCGCGGGCGTCGGGTGGGAGGGCGGGACCGCAACGGTCGCTCGGCCCGACCTCGCTACCCCGCCCTGTGCCCCCGTGGCCTTGGCGGGGATCGTTGGCTCTGTTGACGCGGCGGGCAGCCCTCGCTCTCTGCCCCTCGTGGCTGTGGCTTTGCGGGCGTCCCTCCCCGTGGCGGGGGGGGGTCTGTCCCGCTCGCCCGGTCGCGCGCCTTTTCGGCGCGTGGTTCCCGGGTCTGTGGCCCTCTGTGGTGCTCCTGGAGCGTACCGGGTCGGTCCCCAAAGGTGCCCGAGACCGAGCGGCGGCTGTCGTCCTCGTTCCCGGCGTCCCTCTCTGGTCGCTGCCGCAGTGTGCCGCGTCGTGTCCCCGAGCAGTCCTGAATCGGGGGGTCGAGGCGGTCGAGCCGACGGGCGTCACCCCGTGCCGCGCGGGCGGGCGGGGTGCCGCTCTGTCAGTCCCCACGGCGTGCGTGGTGGACCCGGAAAGGCGAGAGCGGCGCGGTCCGTGCTCTTCTCTCCCCGCTTTTTTTGGGGGAGGGTCGTCGCACCGGGCCGCGTGGGCGAATCGTGGTCGGGGGGACTGTCCCGGCGCCTCGGTGCCGGCCGGTCCCCCCGGTGGTGGCCCCTGCCGTGGCCTCCCTCGGCGAGCCCCCTCTTCCGTTACTGCGGGGGAGGGATTTTTCGCTCGGAGACGAGGCGGCTGGATGAGGGGGGGCCCCGACCGCGAACG
>NW_027438970.1:0-5000 GCF_040939455.1 Microcebus murinus | reverse complement strand
TTATGGGACGGGGCCGGAGGAAATACTGGTCCTGTAGAAACACTCCCTCGCTCCACCAGTGGCTCTCTCGGCCAACTAGGGTCCTTCCTTGCGTCCCAGAACTTTATTCTGCTCTCCCTCCTGGTGGGTAGTAGTGCCGTAGTAGTATGGCGGCGGCGCTATAATTCTTCTATATCTTTTTCGGTGTGTGTGTGTGGGGGGGGGGGGATTTTAACTTTTTAAATGTATCATTGTAAAAACCAAAGATGCTAGCACTCTGGGAGGATCGCTCGACCTCAGGAGTTCGAGACCGGCCCTAGGCAGAGTGAGACCCCCGTCTCTACTAGAAATAGAAAGAAATCACCCAAACGACTAAACGGTAGAAAACCTTACTTGGGCACGGTGGCGTGTGCCTGCGGGCCCGGCTACCTGGGTGGCCGGGGCAGAAGGATCGCTCCAGCCTAGGAGTTTGAGGTTGCCGTGAGCCGGGCTGACGCCACGGCACTCTAGCCAGCGCGGGGCGACGCGGTGACGCTCTGTCTCAAAAAACAAACAGACGGACACACGGAAAACAAAAACAAACATGGTTTCATCGAGCTGTCCTTCCGCGGGATAGGGATGAATGACACTCAAAGGCCAAGGGGGAGGGGGAAGGAATCCTAGATGTTTTCCCTTTCGAGGCGATCGGAAGGAAGGCCAGCGTCTGGGTGTTTCCGTACACACCGCTCGTGTAAAATGGAAAACGTGAAGAATAAAAAGCGAAACGTAAAGCGTGGAGCCCGCCCGCCGGATGGTCCGTGGCAAGTGCGAGAGGATGGCTTTTTTAATTGCTCTCGTTCTCGTTCCACGATTTTAGTATGCGTTATTGATACATCGACTGTCTGCCGATGGAAAAGAAGCCAGACTCACTCTGTCGATGGAACGTCCCCGACCGCGGCCCGGAGAGCCCCACCGGGAAGCCCTTGAGCGACTGCTCTCCCCGTGGTTGGGTTACAGCTTGCTTTTCTATGTTTCAGGGAGATGAGAATTATGTGTAAAGTCATCGAATGTGGGAATGTGGACCTCGGTTTGGCCCCAAAAGGCGACACGTCTCCGAGCCGGGGATGACACGGTTTAAACTGGTAGTCGGATCCCTCGGTAACGGGTTAAGAAAGTGAAGCTTTCTCTAAACGCCTCCGATGTCTGCACAGAAGGAAGTCTGTTCACCTTAGACAAGCCACTCACTCGCGGGACCTGTTAAGGAAGTGGATGACCTGGGCCTGTGATGGGAGCTCCGTCTTGGAGGTAGTCTCCAAGGCGGGCTGATGAGTTACAAAGGACATCTTCGAGAAAGGAGGGGACGTGACCGGCCAGTTCTGACCTGCCTTCTCATGGGCAACAAATCAGCCTTTTAGGGTCTTTCTAGGGTCCCGGGGGAATCGGCACGTTCAGCCTGCTGGGGAGGGGGGGCGCGGTTAGATTAAGATTTTAATTCATGTCCCAACCTGTGTCGGTGGCGGTGGCGCGGCATCGGCATTGGCATCGGCATCGGCATCGGCGAGAGCGGCGGCGGCGGCGGCGGCGGCGGCGGGAGCGGCGGGAGCGGCGGGAGCAGTTGTCATCTTCTTCATCACCGTCATCGCCTCCATAAAAACACCGAATGATGTCTCTCTATCCACGAAAGGTGTCAGTTTGCCTCCAGATGATAAAGGAGCCTTTCTCTAGGTCGGGCGATGGAGTTTTCCAAGTCTGCGCTTGATCCTGGTGATGCCACACCCACCACCTTTATAGCCACCGGCGGGGTCGGCCATCCCGCCAAGCCTCACCTACCACGCTTGGGCAACTATCCGGCCAGGAACGGTTGAGCCCTGGTGGCTTCCCTCCTGTTTGTCCCTGCTCCTAACTTAGGACCGACGGGAGGGGTCCTCGCATAGTATGCGCTTCTTCCAGCCGGCCTGCATTCGGCTTCCTCAAGCGTGCCTCCCGCCTCCCGCCTCCCGCCTCCCTCCTCCCGTCAGGGCCTGCCTCTTTCCTCTTGCCACCTCTTCCCAGCTTCGCCACTCCTTTGCTTGCCTTACACTCTCTGCCCAGGGCGAAGAAAGTGCCGTCGGTGGAGATGGCGGTGGCAGTGGTGACACTGACTCTCTTGAGAAGAAATGAATGTCTATCTATCTATTTATTTACACACAGGTGCACACACACGGCAAGCAAGCTCACCATATATACCGCTTATTCTCATTTGGGCGATCTTTCTTCACTGATCTCCACAGAGTCCAGTAGCCTACAAAGTAAATAAAGTCCTCAGAATCATACTCACATCCTCATGGTAATATCCATTTCTCTCTCTCTCTCTCTCTCTCTCTCTCTCTCTCTCTCTCTCTCTCTCTCTCTCTCCCTACCTCCCCCCCATATATATATGTGAATTTCTCTCTAAATATAATTTATCTCTCTCTATATATAAATTTTTCTCTCTATATATATAAATATATATTTATATATAAATAAAGTCCTCAGAATATATATATATATATAGATAGATAGATAGATAGAGAGAGAGAGAGAGAGAGAGAGAGAAATTTTTTTTTGAGACAGAGTCTCACTTTGTTGCCCAGGCTAGAGTGAGTGCCATGGAGTCAGCCTAGCTCACGGCAACCTCAACCTCCTGGGCTCAAGCAATACTCCTGCCTCAGCCTCCCGAGTAGCTGGGACTACAGGCATGTGCCGCCATGCCCGGCTAATTTTTCTTTCTCTATATATTACTTGGCCAATTAATTTCTTTCGATTTATAGTAGACATGGGGTCTTGCTCTTGCTCGGGCTGGTTTGAACTCCTGACCTCGAGCAATCCTCCCGCTTCGGCCTCCCAGAGAACTAGGATTACAGGTGTGCTGGGCCTGAGAGAAATTTTTATCTCTCCCTCCCTTCTTATCTTTTTTATTCTATCTATAGCATATATATATATATATATATATATATATATATATATATAGAGAGAGAGAGAGAGAGAGAGAGAGAGAGAGAGAAATATTTATCTCTCCCTGCTTTTTCTGATAAGTTCCTTTTTGTTAATTTTTTATTTTTTATTTTTTTTTTGAGACAGAGTCTCACTTTTGGTGCCAGGGCTAGAGTGCTATGGCTTCAGCTTAGCTCACAGCAACCTCAAACTCCTGGGCTCAAGTGATCCTTCTGTCTCAGTCTCCCGAGTAGCTGGGACTACAGACATGCACCACCATGCCCGGCTTATTGTGTGTGTGTGTGTGTGTGTGTGTGTGTGTGTGTGTGTGTGTGTGTGTTTAGTTGGCCAATTAATTTCTTTCTATTTATAGTAGAGACGGTCTTGCTCTTGCTCAGGCTGGTTTTGAACTCCTGACCTTGAGCAATCCACCCGCCTCGGCCTCCCAGAGTGCTAGGATTATAGGCATGGGCCACCACGCCCAACCCCTTTTGCTTAATTTTTTTTGTTTGTTTTTTTTTTTTTTTTTTTTTTTTTTTGAGACAGAGTCTCACTTTGTTGCCCAGGCTAGAGTGAGTGCCGTGGCATCAGCCTGGCTCACAGCAACCTCAATCTCCGGGGCTCAGCGATCCTTCTGCCTCAGCCTCCCGAGTAGCTGGGACTACAGGCATGCGCCACCATGCCCGGCTAATTTTTTTTTTGTATATATATTTTTATTTTTATTTTTTTTTCTTTTTTTTTTTTTGTTTTTTTGTTTTTTTAGACACTTCTTAGAAGTCAAGTATATATATTTTTAGTTGGTCAATTAATTTATTTCTATTTTTGGTAGACACGGGGTCTTGCTCAGGCTGGTTTCGAACTCCTGACCTTGAGCAATCCGCCCGCCTCGGCCTCCCAAAGTGCTAGGATTACAGGCGTGAGCCACAGCGCCCGGCCCTTAATTTTTAATTATTATGGTACCTAATATTTGTATAGTTTTCGGGTGAGTGACAGGGTCTGTCTCCCTCTATCGAACAGGGTACACTGCATCCTTGGTCACTGCAACCTCAAACACCTGGGCTCCATCGATCCTCTTGCCTCAACCTCACGAGTCTCTAGGACTACAGCCGTTTGCCACCATACTTGCCTGATGCTGCTTCTCTCTCTCTCTCTCTCTCTCTCTCTCTCTCTCCCCCTCTCTCTCATTAATTTATTTTATTTGATTTTATTTTAGCCTGGTCAAGTGGAGCAGTGGGAGTGGAGAAGAAACAAAGGGATCTGTAACTGGTTCTGATCAATGAGCAATTCTTTCTTTCTTTCTTTCTTTCTTTCTTTCTTTCTTTCTTTCTTTCTTTCTCTCTCTCTCTCTCTCTCTCTCTCTCTCTCTCTCTCTCTCTCTCTCTCTCTCTCGATCTTCTCCAGCTCCTGAACTTGGATGATCCCTGTGCATCGGTCTCCCAACGCGCTAGGACTACAGGAGTGAAGCATAGTGTTCCAGGATAACCCTCATAATCTTTATAGGGTACACGTGATGCTTTGTGATACAGGCATACAATGTGAATTAATTGACTCAGGGTAATAGGGGGGATCCGTCACCTCAGGCAGCTAACATTTCTTTGTGTTGGGAACATTCCGATCTTTGGAGTTGTTTCACATTATACCCTACCTGACTGATGGTTCATTCGAGTCACTTTTTGATTTTTGGTTTGGTTTTCTTTTTGAGTCAGAGTCTCACTCTGTTGCCTGGACTAGAGTGCCGTGGCTTCCCAAACCTAGCTTCCCAAGAGGTTCCTTTGGTTTTGCACGTTTCTGTCTGATGACGTGAAAGAAGGAATGGAGACAGAAGTCAGCCATGGTTCTATGACATTGGGGAGCGTATTGAACAATGCGGAACGGTGCACGGAAAAATTGTTAAGGCGGTCGGTTTATGAAATATCTGTTTCACTGCAGCTTAAAAACCATTGACGATGCCACACATAAACACACCGGTATATAAAGATCCATGAGCTAAAATGTCCCTCGCGGCCATAGGTGTTGTGGCACAATAACTGGCCATGAACTCCAAATGTCCAACCGGTGGTTAATGGTTAACTAGTTGATGGGCCAGCTAG